>NC_088929.1:30930000-31230000 GCF_038396675.1 Hydra vulgaris
TATGTTATATGGTAAAATCCTTGTATCAAATTTTTTTATGTTGACCTGATGCCCACCTCTAACAGATTAAAGTCAGCAAAATTTTGCAGACCTCATTTTTCTCAACTCCAAGGTTTGATTATTAGAGAATTCATCGAATGTTTTAGGTTTTTCAGATAAAATTCTTTAGCTCTTGCTTCAAACTTCAAACAATGGTCAGCCACAACAATTTTGCACAAGTGTGTTTACTCTGCTATTTGTTTCTTTATAATTAAAAATGCAATTTGTTATGTTAAAAATAATGTAACTTAGTATTGGACTTGAATAGTTTAGTTTGAACTTATTGAAAAATCTTGGTTCATTTTTTAAATAAAATGTGTATTTATTCTTATCAGCTTGTTAGGAATAAACTTTAGTTTTAATAAACTTTTATTAAAAGTCAACTAAAAGTTATGTAAAGTAAAATTAAGTAAAATAAAGTAAAACTATTGTTTCCAAATATTAATAAAATTATAAAATACTTTAAAAACTTTACTAACTACAAAAATTGGCTGTTTGAATTTATTAACCACAATGTATGTGGTTCAATTTGTGACTTTAGAATCTTTTTAAGCTATATATTTTTATCTTTGGTAGTTAAAATTTTTTTATTTAAAAGTGAAATGAATGTTTTTTTGTTCTTTATTTATGAACAAATTTCCTATAAGAATAAAAACATAAACTTTATTGGCTCAAAGTTTAAATAAATTTTTAGTTTGACTTGAAACAAAATCCATGTATTTAAATCAATTTAAAAAGGGTTTTATTTAATTATAAGTTAAATCAAATCATGTAGCTTAATATATGAATAAAATATATTTGCATTGATTGAAATCACTTGTTTAGAAGTATTATTTTAAAATAACTAATAATATCCAGAAATAAGAACAATATGATGTACAAAATATATTGAATCAAAACCTATCTTCATTGAGTTCAAAAGAAACGTTTGCTCTTTTTTAAAAGTAAACAAAAACAGGTACTTAATAGTATTTCAATATATTATAAACTTGACTTGCTTTTTTATACAACATTTGAGGAAATTTTCAACTATAATTTAAACTTCATTTTTTGGTGATTAAAAAAGAAAGCATTTTTTTACAATATGCTTTAATAGTAATATATTACAAGTTTTTTTTAATAGTAATGTAACACAAGTTTTGTTAGTATATAGACATTCAGTCGGTAAACTAGTCTATATACTTTAAATACCACTCTATATATATTAAATGTCAGTCTATATACTTTAAATATCTGTCTTTATACTTTATAAACCATTATATATACTTTATATACAAGCTTCGTTAGTATATACCCATTCAGTCAGTATAATAGTCCATATACTTACCATAACATATATTATATAATTTATATACTTACCATTGTATATATCATTCTATATACTTTAACTACCACTCTATATACTTTAAATAGCAGTCTTTATACTTAATATGCGATTTTATGTACTTTAAGTATCTACAAGTTTAATGCTTAAACAGTCAAACATTTTAATTCATTTAATAAGATGTTGTTTTTATATAATAATTTTCTCAGAAATAAAAAATGATAACTTTTGTTGCAACATCTTCAGTTTGAGTTATCAGTAAGTGAAATATTTTGAAATATCAGTAAGTGGTATATTTTATAGAAACAAACCTCTTTCCAAGCATTTTATTTTATTTGAATCAAAATTTATTGTTTTGTTTATCTTCTTAATGCCTTTATAAAACATTGTGGTGTTAAAAAACTGTTTTATAAAGATTGTGGTGTAAAAGTGTTGTTTGTTTTTGTTTGTCATTTTGTGGATATTTTAGCTGTATAAGGAAAAAAAGATAACAAACAGTTTTTAATATACCAAGTAGGAAGAAAAACAATCTATTGTAAGTTAGCAAAGGTTTTAAATAATCTTTTGAAAATTTGCAATGTTACAATGTTTAAAACATATTTATTGTTTTTATTCAATATCTTTGTCTATGCTTTTAATTATAATATAAAAAATGTTTTTTGATAATTGGTGCAGACTAAAAACTTGTCCTGCCTTTTATTATCAAACCCAATCTGGCTCCAATCAACATATATGATATATCTTTTAAGTCGTCTTTAAGTCATAATCTTTTAAGTTGTCTGTTAATCGTTTTTTTTTTTTTTTTTATAAACTTCATCTTTTCTCTAATAGTTGCTGCTTGCAGCCTTGTTGGTAGTAATTTTTTTTTTTTTTAAATGTTACAAAATATAAATTTTGAGTATATCATAGTTGACTTTGCCAATTTGAAAGCAAGAAAAATTTCTCTGTGAAAAAAAATAGTTTCATGGTTTGCTGCATTTATTTTTAAATATGTTTTCTTAGGAAAGGAGCCCCCAAATAGTTTTTGTACCTGGCACCCAAGACTTTTAATGCGGCCTCGATTGTGCTGTAATTTGTTTATCACTATATTTGCAATAAATTTTATTGCAAATATAGTGATATTTGCAATAAATTTTATTCAATTTTTTCCAAAAAAAGTTAAATATGTTTATGTAAATACATTTCTAAACATGTTTCAACTTGTTTCTCCTGGCAGTGGCTTCTTGTTCTTGTTTTGGAGTTTAGGTTTGTAGAGAGAGTTGCTCATAAATATTTAAAAAGAAAAAATTGAGTAGCCAACTTGACTGTAGTTGAAAATTAAATTCACCTCCCTTATGAGGAGGTGAATTTAATTTTAAAAAACATGGAAAAAATGCTTTATTTAATAAAAATAAATTAGTAAACTTAATTGTTTTTAAAATTAAATAAGTTTATTTGTCATGTGTTATTGCACCATTTCAAAATCAACTTCTCTGCACAGCAGCCTCGTTTGTCACATCTGGTGTTTCAGAGTTAAAAGGGTGAGAAAGAGTTGTAGCAGGTAAACTAAACTCTATACTAATTTTTAGTATATTATAAGTTTTTAAGTATAATTAAAAACATATTATCATTCACATGTGCATAATGTGTATTTGAAAAAAAATGAATCTAAAGCAGTTTATAAAAAAGTAAATGGTTAATTAAAATGGTTAAAAAAAGAAAAAAAATAATTATCACAGTAGACTTAAAACATATTAAGCACAAGCAATTTTTACGTCTATTATTCTTAAAAGATAATTCTAAAAAAGTATATACAAATAATTGTAGCATTAAAATAGCATTTATAAAATGATAAAAACACATCTTCTATGATTTAAACTTAGTTTTAATGATGGTTTATACATAGGCTAGCACTGTTGTTTAATAAACTTGGTTTCAATGATATTTTAATGCATTGCTAGCTCTATTGTATACTATTTACTTGTAGAACTTAAACTGTGCAGAATAAAAAACATTATTATTCATAACATTTTAAAAAATATCATAATCATCCCACTGTTGGATAGAAAATAACAAGCCATGCTTTGAAAACCAGCAGGTTTAGTTGCTTACATTTTGGATATTACTAAAACTTTAGCTTCAAAAAATATGAAAGAAATTAATTTTTATTGATAAATTGATCACATAGTTCAACCTCTTAATCAAAGAAATCAGTAGTTCTATTCAGTTATTCTGGGGGAGGGGGGATGCAAGACATTTGTAAATAAAGTCTATAATATTAGATAGATAAAGAAGACAGTTCTAACAAAATGGCCTGAAAACTTTTTTTTTTTTAAGTAAATCAAAAGGAATATATTCCTCCACTTTATTAACTTTTACTGAATTTACTTTCTAAGAAAAGAGGGGCTACTACAATTAAGGAAAATTATTACAGTTTTTTTTTTTAAAATGGTTGTTAAAATCCTTAAAACTTTTTTTTTTTAATGGTTGTTAAAATCCTCAAGTTTCAACCCTCTTCATAAAGAAGCCAATTCCAACATCCTTATCTTCATAACACAAGCATCAGCTGATGCACAAAAAAACAACTTAAGCATGGTACTACCGGAAACATTGTGGGAATTTAACTTTTCATTTATGAAGCTCTACCACTACACCACAAGATGTTGACATTTTAATTCATTGTTTGTTTGTTTTTTATATCTTCTTACATTGTTTTTTGTTTATGTCTTCTTGCATTAGTTCATTGGTTTTTGTTGATGTCTTCTTGCAGTAGTTCATTGGTTTTTGTTTATGTCTTCTTGCAGTAGTTCATTGGTTTTTGTTTATGTTTTCTTGCAGTATTTCATTAGTTTTTGTTTATGTCTTCTTGCAGTAGTTCATTGGTTTTTGTTTATGTCTTCTTACATTAAAAGCTATATGTATGAGTTGCATAATTATTTTTTTTATAGGTGTCTTGAACTTAGTACAAACAAGGATTCATATTATAATATAAATTATATTATAATATGAATCCTTGTTTGAACTTATATCATATAACATATATATAACTTATATCATATAGCATATACAATGTTATATAACTTATATTATATATTATATTATATTATATTATATACTATTATATTTTAAATTATTTATTACTATAGTAAAAAAATATTTAATAACATATTTAAGCCAAAAAAAATTCCATTTAAATTAAAATGTTTGTAAAAAAGTTTTTTTCCTGTATATATATATATATATATATATATATATATATATATATATATATAGAGAGAGAGAGAGAGAGAGAGAGAGAGAGAGAGAGAGAGAGAGAGAGAGAGAGAGAGAGAGAGAGAGAGAGAGAGAGAGAGAGAGAGAGAGAGAGAGAGAGAGAGAGAGAGAGAGAGAGAGAGAGAGAATATGTTTTAATAAAATCATTTGAAATTAGCAAATATTTTGCATTTTTTTGGATTGTCTTTTTCTGCTTTTTCCTGAAATGCTTATATCAAATTCGTAACAAAGTTATTTTTGTTTAAGGTTCTCTCCCTTTTGCTCATTTTATGATTCTGAAATCTTCATTCATTTCTTCTTCATTCTTTGCCTAATTCTGTTCTCTACCTTAACAACTCTAAAGTTCTTTTATGGAACACTGCTGCTATATAAGGGTTGATTTTCTTGAGTCAAGGTCTTATCATTGTAAAAATGTCTTATCATTGTAAGGTTGGAACTCTTTTTTTCTGCAAATACCCTCAATATAACAATGTTTTTTTCATTATTTTTTAAACAAAATAAATTTAAGTATATTGTTTTAGAGCCAAATGGCATGGAGAAGTTGCATTAAAGATCTTGTATCTTGAGAATCCATCTATTGAAGAGAAAAATGACTTTAAGTACAAGGTAAAAAAAATTAAAAAAATTTAGTTTCACAGACCTTGATCTCATTCAATTTTCTGCAGGGGCATATAACTATGTGGAACTCTCAAATGTTCTTTTTTCCTATGTTGTTTTGAAGGTTTAAGATGTTGTTTTGAAGGTTTAAAATGCTGTTTTGAAGGTTTAAAATGTTGTTTTAAAGATTTAAAATGTTGTTTTGAATTTGTTTAAACAAAAAAGATTGTTTTACACAAGTTTAATGTTACCATCAAAAATTTCTTATAAGTAAAACTATGAAGAAGAAAAATTAAGAACAAATTTTTTTGATATAGTTGTCTGACTTTCATAATTATTATTACATACTTTTATATGCATATACTATATTTCATATATGCATACACTTATTATATTAAAATTAAAATTATTATTATCTTTTAAATCAAATTAATTTCTAATTATTTTATTAAATGAAACTATAAAAGTTAAAATTTAAATGTTTTTTAGTCTAAAATATTGTATGAAATATTGTTTATTAATGTATATACCAGGTTATTAATGTATATTTTAATATTATTTAATATATATTGTTATACATTATCCCAAATACAAATATAATAATTAAATCTTTAACGATAATAATTTAACAACCACTAGTTTAGATAATAAATAATAGTTGTGTAATGTTTGCTTAAGTTTGCTTAAATTTATATATAATATAATAAATTATGTGAGCATTATATAAATAATATGCCCATATATAAATATATGGCCAATTCCATGTGAAAATATCCACTTTTTTTATAAAATGCAACCCTGAGTCTCTGATTTTGCACATTATTACACCACTCAAATATTTTAATAAGTTATGAACATCCCCAAAATTTTATCATTTTATTCCAAACGGATTAGAAAATATAGCCATTTTAACTTTGCCTTGAACCGCTATTTGAAAAATGGTTTTGGTCTTTGTTTCTGTTCTGTGTGCAATGGAAAGCCAAAAATATGTACACTTGTGTAATTTGAGGCAAGTAATCCAATAAAGCAGCTTAAAACATTTAAAAATAAATGTAACAACTGTAATTTTGACCTTTATTGCAATTTTACTGGGGCGAGTTTAATTACAAAAATGCTTATGTAGCTCTTTTTTTTTAACTAGTTTAGTTAGAGTTGTTACAAAAAATTGAAGAGTGGTTTTTTCTTAAACAGAAAAAAAAACTCAGTCAAATTTACTTAAATTTGTTACTTATAAAACAAGAATTATAAAAAATCAAAGGAAAAAAATGGTGGTACTCCTAGATGTTTAATAAACGGAAGTTGATGTTTATTAATTTTTTGAAAATTTTCCCACCCACTCTGAGCTTATTAAGATCCCCTCCTCCCATTTATAATTTTACTTGTTATGAACATAGAAACTGTATCTCAAAACTAAAAAAAAAACTTTTTAATAATTATTTTCTAGTTTAGAGAGACTGAGCTAGAGGCTGAGCTGGAGACTGCTTAAAAATTAGAAAATATTAACTCACTTATAGAAGTAGTAAAAGTTGCCACCCACCTGTTTATTAGAAACACCCCTTTCCTTCACCATATCTTCCTATTTATTACATCTGGACAAAAAATGCTTTTATTCTCACCCCACCTTGTAGTGTCATATGAAAACCAAAGCAATTGTTTTAAATAACTTACTTTTTTTAAATGAATTGTCATTCTTATCATTATAAGTGTTAATAAGTATTAATTCTTCAATATTTGCCTCTTTGTCATGGACTGTGGCATTTGTCTACATGAAAATTAACTTGATTGAATTATCTTTTGCAAGTCAGTTTCCTTTATTTTATCCTTTGAATAAATAAAATCATACAATTTTCATATCAGTTTAGAGCAACCTTAGCAGACTAAGTTAAATAAAGTCACCAAAGAAATATTGTTTTAATATGAATTTTAAATATTAGGGAGACCAGTCACGTTAGCCTGCTTTTTTTTCCTTGATGTGTAACTTTTTAGCTTTTTGTTTTTTAATTATTTTTTTATTGGAAAAAGGTTAACTAGTCCCTAGACTACCCAAAAAAAACAGGTTGACTGGCAAAAATCTTGCTCGTTTTAGAGTTACTTGGACCGGCTTCTTTGATAGAAAATAATTTTTTATTTTTAAAACCCTTCCATTTTTTTTCTTTTGCTGCTTTCTGTTCCTGTTCCAAGGCTTGTTGTATCAGTTAATTGAGCAGAAATTTGTTTCCGATTTCTGAGCTTATTTACATTGTTTTTTCAAGACTGAACTTTTTCAAAAGGCCACACTTCTTCGGGAGATGATAATGTGAAGGGTTTGGAGTAGACCTGATCTGCTGTCTAAATCTGGAAAACTTTCTTTCTTAGAAAGATAAAAGTTCGTTCTAGGTGTTTGTTTAGTGATGCTAAAATCCACAGATGATATTTCAGTGCTAGGGTCTGGTCTATCTGTTATATGATGGCAAAAAATCATTTTCTAAAAAAAGTATCTTTGTTAAATGGATAAATACCTGTTACTTGGAAACCACTAATTATGTTCCTTGAGGTTATAACATTGGAAGTGCTGTTTTTACTATACTAGGTATGTCATAAATAGCCATAGATTGTTTGTTTACAGTAACCCATGCATCACATGCTGAGTTCACAAACTTTTTAACTTCTATCTAATGGTTGTAATTTATGCCTACAGTGTGCTGGAATAGATAAAGTGTGATACCATTTTCTTTACAAAAATCAAGTACTGCTGCATCAAGATGAGAGCTGTGGTTATCAATCAATACCAGGCAATTATTGGAACAATATGTATGAATAGAAAAATGTTTGATACATTTAAGTAAATTTGTCTCTGTCATCCACCCTGAAGAATGTGCTGATCCATCACATCCTTTTGGTCCATCACAAATAAAGTGAGATTTAAAATTAACTCTGGGAAAGATAAAATATGGAGGTATGCTATTGCCAATCGCACTAACCACCTAAGCCATAGTCACTAATGCTACTCTTTCTGCTGATGTTACTCAAATTATCTGCTGAAAGCCTCTACATGCAACAACGCGATCAGGCCGCTGCACTACTGTGATTCCAGTCTCATCAATGTTCCAAATGTCTGAAGCAGTTAATTTTAACCTAGTCAAAACATTGCTTAAGTTCTCAAAAAATAAATTTACATTATGTTGATTAAAACTTGTGTACCGAGCTAAACTTGTTGCTTGAGGAGAGCGAATAGAAAGCTTTGGATGCCTTTTCAAGAATCCAGAGAAAAATCACTACCAACTGTTGAAGTTCTATCCATGAGCGGAAAATTTTCCTGCTACAAGCAACAGTATATGTATAAGCAAACTGATGAACTTCTTTTGGAGAAAGACCAAAGTAACTTCACTTTGCTTTCATTAGGTATTCTTCAAGCAAAACTTCCTGCTCAGGTTCAAATACCTAAAGAAATATAAAATATATATTACCATTACACATAAACATTAAAATCATATTAGGTATCTGTCCCAGTCTCTAAAAAAGTTTGAACTTTTAAATATACCATAGCAGTGTTTTATATTGAAGTATCATATTAAATGTTTAAACAAGTTATGGTACTAAATTATATTCAAATTAGTTAGAGAAAATAGAAATACCTGAATCTTTTGCATAGTCAAACTTGTGCCAGGTTTTTTTTTCTAATTTAGGTGATAGTAAATCTCTCCCTATAGCAGCATTATCAGGCTTTTGTTCTGCGTTATGTACTGTTGCAGTAATATCAAACTCAAGTATGTTATCATTGTTAGAATTTGAAAAAATCACTTGGCAATCTAGTTCTGCTTCAATTTGAACCGAAGCATTAGATGTAGATGGCAACCTTTTGGATATGCAATACCTTGCTAGAGTCTTACGTGGTATATTAAATTCTCTACTAACTGCTCTAATTGATCTTTTATAATTTGTAACTTGCATCACTGCCAATAACATTGTTTCTTCTAACACTTTTCCACATTGTGACTTGCAAGTATAATTTCGTACCGTTTTTAGGTAGGTCTAAAATACAATGCAAGAACCAAAAGTATATTACTTTATTACAATATTTTATATTTAATTTTTTTTTTATATATATAATTATTTATATACCTGCATACTTATATATTTACAAAGTTAAATTTTATATTTTTCTTTTTTATTTAAACTTTTTATAACAAAAACAGTTTTCCGTTACAAATTTAGCCAAATTATTTAAAAAATCTAGGGGAAATGATGACCCACATAGCCAATATGCTCCGGTATGCCCCGTTTTCATGTTTAGAGTATAAACAATTTTCTCCCTAAACCATCAATTAGTTTTGTGGAACATTATATACTAAAATAATCCTTAGACTATAAGCTTTAAATTTGGTACTTGAATAATGTAATACTGTCAAACATCAGTGAGTTTAAACATGTTAAATAAGCTGTTCAAAATTTACTTTGATGTATCAAAAATTGTTAACAGCCCCACACAAAAATTGTTAAAACGGCCCCACACATCACAGGATTGAATTACTACCAACCTTCACTTAGATTATTAAATTTAGATTCCCAGTTTTAACAAGCTGGGAATTTAAATTTGAATAAACTCAAATGTGCCAACCTACCCCGTGGGCCAATGTGTCCTGGTCTCCCCTATAATCATCCAAAAGGCATTTGAAATAATTTTCCTAAGTATATATATACAGTGACGACAGCATAAATAGTACACTTTCATGACCAGTTTGTTTTCCTTTTTGATACCAAAAGTACAACCAACTTGTTGTACTTTTTGGTATCAAAAAGTACAACCATTAATCTGGGTTGTTTATTTTGTTGCCACTGTATATAAATTTGAGTAATATTAAATAATACATTTATATTTGTTATAGTTAGTTGGGTTTATTGTCTGTTTGATGCATAAAAGGTGAGTAGCTATTGTTAACCACATTACATGGTTAAGAGGGCAAATTTTATAACCAGTCTTTTTATTGTTTACATATTGCAATACTTTTGTAATATAATTTTTTTGATTGTTGACAAGGTCTTTAAGTACTTTTTCTAAAACACACTTATCTACTATTTGATTTGAAACATAAGTTGATGTGCTTCCTAAACAGAATTTTCATCAATAAGCCACTAATTGGGCTAGAATTGGTGGCAGTATTGTTTAGAATTAGTAGCAGTATTGTTTAGAATTGGTAGCAGTATTGTTTAGCATTAGTATTGTTTAGCATTAGTATTGTTTAGAATTGGTAGCAATATTGTTTAGAATTGGTAGCAGTATTGTTTAGAAGAACAGTCTGAATATTTTTAATACTGTGTTTTTACAAATGCTCAGGTTTAAGTATAATAGAGATGTTCATTAAATTTTAAATATGATAGAGATCCTCTAGTTCATTAAATTATCTAATTATTTAACCAGGTAAGTTTTTTGTTTTAGATATTTGAGTGGTCTGATTGAGTTTGCAAGTTTATTTTACAAATGTAACCAGATGAATTGCTTCAGTTTTAAACAAATAATTTTGGGATGACTGTGTTTTGCATGATAAATTCTTTACATAATATGTCTGCCTCCAATACCCTTTCCTCTCAACATCCTATCTATACCTTACATACATCCTATACCCTCTTCTTACCTTATCAGCATAAAAAAGGTAGTATGCTTCTTTTAAAGCAGTTTTCTGCTATTTTTTTTAAGGTAAGTTGTCTTTAATAGGATATTTTTGTTTTTTTATTAATTTAAATAATTTTTTTGATCTTGGTTCTGTCGATTTCCAGATTAATGAATGATTTTTTCATTTTGATCAAATAAAATTTGTGATAAATTCATTTTTCAATAAGTTTTTTTTCAAGATAGGTATGCTTTCCCCTTCTTTTTTTTATGACACAGAAATATCAAAGATCTTGTTCAAATTTATTTTTTCAGATTTTACTTGACACTTGTTTTGGTATGCTTGTGACTTTTTTTTCAAAAGAATGTTTTTTATATATACATGTTCTTAAGTTTACTTAAATTAGATAATTATAGTACAATACTATATAACAAATATCATTAAATATAATACATTATCATCATTAAGTTATATTACATTATTACAAATATCATTATTAGGAATTTTAAAATTTAAACACTTGTAAAAACTTTGTTTGATATCAAATAAATAATAATGCAATATTTTTTAAAAGAAATGATAAAATTTATTACAGTAAGTTTAATCTCTAAATTAAAATAATTACTTTAACAAAACAACTAAAAAATAAAATAACACTTGCTTTGTAAAGTTTTATTGACTTTTTTTATAAACTAACAAGGTGCACTAAATTTGATGGACAGCTTGATTACAACAAACTTTATATTGGTTTATTTATTTTTGCAAAACAAGGTTGTTGCAACAACAACAAGTTGTAAACTAGATTTTAATTGTTACTTATTTTACTGCATGTAATTGATATTACATTATTATTATTATTATTATTATTATTATTATTATTATTATTATTATTATTATTATTATTATTATTATTATTATTATTATTATTATTATTATTATTAGGTATTGTTGCATATATTAGATACATTTGAATGTAAAGAGAGCATTTTTATAATAATTTTAAGTATTTGTTCAATACTTTTAACAAGTATTATTTTTATTAATTTGATATTAAAGATGTTTTATTTGTGAATATATTTTTTTTTGAGTAATATATATATATATTTTTTCTACTTTTCGTTAGGTTCAAGTTCTGCGAAGAACACGACATGAAAATCTTATATTATTTATGGGTGCTTGCATGGAGCCACCAACTCTTGCTATTGTTTGTTCGTATGTTTATGATTTGTCATATGTACATATGATTGAATGTGTCTGAGTGTATGCATGTATATACATATATATATACATATATATATATATATATATATATATATATATATACACATATATATATACATATATATATACATATATATATACATATATATATATACATATATATATATACATATATATATATATATATATATATATATATATATATATATATATATATATATATATATATATATATATATATATATATATATATATATATATATAATATTGCATACTTAGCTAAGCATTATGACATCACACTGAAATAAGAGTCTTCTGGGGGCTTAAGTAAATATATTGACAGACTTAATAGGGAAAACATGCTCCTCATGAAATGGCACTGATAGTGTTGTAATAAAATAATCTGAGATGTTGTTGACACATAATAAACTTTTACCTAAAAGTTATAAATATAAAAAAATGGTATATTTTTTTATATTTTCATTTTATTTAAAGCGATATCTTGATTTAACATTTTCTATAAATACGCAAGTTGTTTTTAGGAATTTTTTTTTTAAAGAAATTTGAACAAAAAAGTTTTAGTCTTCTAAAATTCTTCTTATAATTTTGCGATTGAAATTTGAAATTAAAAAAAAAATTGTAAAAATTTTAACTCTCAATAGTTATAAAATTATTTGCAGCGACATCCATAATACCCAGTGGCATAACAAGGAGCATTCCTGAAAGTTAAATGTAGATCAAGCTACAGTAACAATTTCAGATTTAAAACCTGGTGCAAGGGAGGAAGAAAGTTTTATTTAAGTAATAAACATTTCGAATAGAGTTTTTAGATAATCGTTTTTTTTTTATATAATTTTTATAATTAATAATTATTATAGGTTTTCTAGTTAATTATTTTTTGTTTCTTGAAAATAGTTTTAAAAGCAGAAACTTTCAATTGCAAACATTAAACCAGTGATTATTGCAAACATTAAACCCAAACTAAATTTTAAAAAATAAATTATTTTATTAAATTTTTGTCCAAAGAATTTTTTTTCAAAATAATAATTTAAGCCTATACTTAAAGAAATATAATTTGGTTTGATTAAACCAAGTTTTTCTCATTTTTTATTACAAAACAATTTGAGCAAAAAAGTTGTTTTGTTTAGTTGTTTGAGAGTGTGAACCAGCACCCAATTTTGGCCAATTGTCCTGTTTAAGAAAGTCTAAATTCATTTCTTAACTGATATTGTCTACTCATTTGATTAGAGAGCTACCACCCTGAATAACAGTGGATTACCTCTTGTTGTGAACTTAAAATCGATAGCTTATTACAAAGGGACTTATTACACAGGGACTAAAAATTTTCAGTATGTGTTTTTTTCCGTAAAGAAATATAATTTAACTTAAAGAAATATAATTTGATTTATTTCTCACTTTTTATTACATAACAATTTGAACGAAAAAATTTTAATGAAAATTTCAACTTAAAAACCATTTCAATCAAAAAATTGTACTTAAATTTTTAATAGTACGCTAGATCAAGAAGCAATAATTTAGGGAAAATATGGTATCTTATGTTTTTTTGCTTTGATCATACTTGTTTTGGTCTATAAATATAGCAGTTATTGCACAAATATGACGTTTGAAATTTTATGATAATAATGTTTTAATTTATTAGTTAGATCAGTTTTAATTTATTAATTAGAACAGTACTTCATTTTGTTTTAAACACGTTTTATGTTAATAACATTATAAACTGAATAAAACAATTTTAGATTAGATTAATCTAAAATAATATAAAAAGCTTGTATTACAAGCTCTTTTTATTGTCAAAACAACTTTTCAGTATTGTTTTATTGTTGTTTTACAAATAACAATTTAAAACTCTTTAAAAATAACACGTGTTTTATTGCCAGCATGAACGTATTTAATAGTTTTTATAACTAATTAAAATGGTTTGAAT
Organism: Hydra vulgaris; assembly: GCF_038396675.1. NCBI lineage: Eukaryota > Metazoa > Cnidaria > Hydrozoa > Anthoathecata > Hydridae > Hydra > Hydra vulgaris. Next base: position 30,943,967 of record NC_088929.1, read on the forward strand.
ATGTTAATATTCAAACCATTTTAATATTTGCGTTATTGCTTAAACTTTTTAAAGTATCATATTAAGTAAAAACAAATAATAAAAGTAATATCCTAATTGTATTATATACGCTACTTGCTTATTACATTATAACTTTAATATAACATTTCACTATAACTGCTACTTAAACTTTAATTATAATGTAAATTATAAATTATAACAGTAACTTACGCTATTTTAAACTCCGTTAAAAGAGAAAATTATAAGATATTTAAATATGAGAGATATTATGTTAAAAAAATAGCAATAACAAACTAAGGTCCATAAGATACTATTTTTTACCAATGCAACTCCCCCCCCTCCCCTTATCACAAAGCAGCACCAAGAATGAGGAGGAGGGTCAAAAAAAATTTTTATTTGCAATTAGATTTTTTTTGCGTTAATTCGAGCTCTGAGATGTTTCTGAAACTTTGAAATTTCTGTCAATAGAAGGTTTAAAATTGGTCAAATAGTGTGTGGTGGGATTAAAAGGGTATAGTTTACTTTGAGCTGCTTACAAGAAACCAAACTATTGATTTGATTCTCTACTGTTGTTAAATATCAAAATTGAACAAAGAAAACAGGAAAAAATACCCTGAACTGGTCGTGATGTTCCATCATGATAACACCAGACCTTTTTGATAACCCATCAAAATTTAGCAGAGCTCAATTGCAAACTGATGTCACATCTACCCTATAATTACCCTATAATTATCCTATAGCCCTGACTTAACACCATCAGATTACCATTTATTTTGCTCCTTTAAAATCATTTGAATTGTAAAACTTTCAATTCAGGTCAGGCTCTTAAAATTGAGTCAGACCAGATTTTCACTTCTAAAAACCAAGAAATATTTAAATATAAATATCAATTAATTAAATTAATATAAATAAATTCATTTTGAAAAGTATGAAGAAAAAAAATCAAACAACCTAATTATATAGATACATACATATATACATACATGCAGTGCTGGCCAAAAAGATCTGACCACACATTGTTTATCTATGTACATTGTAGTGTAGGCGCTTTCCTCGGAATTTCACCATCACGCTTTGCATGCGTGATTGGCTAGTTATCAGCCAATCAAAACAGTTGTACCATTGTTATATATACCATCGCATGCGTGGCTGTGACTTACTATTTGCATTTGACTATGGCGACAACATCACCTGAAAAACGTGCTAAAATACAACTTTGGATGGAAAACAAGAAATCTGAGCGTGCGATTGCCGCATGTTTACAAATGCCTAAGACAACTGTTCATGACGTCATTCAGCACATCAAGTCAACAGGCACCAGCACTGCAGGAAGATCCAGTGGCAGACCAAGATGTACCACATCAAAAACTGATGCTATAATCTGCCATGCAGCCACAAAGGACCCACTGGCATCATCTTCAAAAATTCTCAATGAATTTTTGAAGATGATGCCAGTGGGTCCGCCTCAAATATTGTAAAGCACATAAAAATTGGACCGTGGCAATGTGGCAACATGTAATGTTCTCAGTCGAATCGCAGGTGAAACAATTTGCTACGCATAAAGTGAATGTTCAACGGCCACTAAACACACGCTACAATGCCCATTATGTTGCTCCAACAGTAAAACATTGCCCTGCAATTATGATTTGGGGAGCAATTACTGCCAGAGGTCGAGCGGGAATCCATCTCATGCCGCCAGGTGAAACTATCAAAGCTGTTAATTATTTGCAAATAATAAAAGAAAATGTTCCTGTTTGGCTCAGAACTTGCAACTGTGACATCTTTATGCATGACGGCACACAATGTCATCAGGCAAAGATCGTCAAGGCGTGGTTTCAAGAGAATTCCATCAATGTTCTTGCTCCGTGGCCTGGCTCGTCACCAGATTTAAACCCGATTGAAAATTGCTGGGTAAAATTGAAAGCAGAAGTGGCAAATGCAAACTCGGCGTCGGTGAAGAAGGCTATACTGAAGGCGTGGTCCCAAAAAGTAACACCTGATTACTGTGACTCTTGTTGCCTCTATGCCTCGAAGAATAGAAGCTGTCCTCAAAGCTGGAGGAAGACATTCGAGGTACTAGAAACTCTTTTCTGATGTGAACTACTTGTTGGTTTCTTTGAAAGTGTGTCATTGACTTATGTGAATGTTGTTTGTTGCGTTTAATTCAATCATATCATTAAATTGAAGTGGTATTACGTTTCTGTCTGAAAACCTTAGTGGTCGGATCTTTTTGGCCAGCACTGTACAATTAATTCCTGGTGAGTCGAACACTAGTTAACTTAAACTTTGGTTATCCTGAAATATTTTCTTTAGTCCCTTGAAAGCAAAAACAATTATTTTACTTTGTTTAGGTCTAACACTTAGTTTAGTCAAACAGTTTTCCTTGGTCCCTTGGAGGTTTGAGTTAACTGGAATATACCATATATATATATATATATATATATATATATATATATATATATATATATATATATATATATATATATATATATTTATATATATATTTTTTTTTAAATGCGAATACACAAGAAACCAAATTTGGGTCAAATATTAAAAAAATACATTTACAAAAAAAAAAATTATAAAAATATTGAATTTACCTTGTGCTCAAGCAGCAAAATACCCCAAAAAAACCATTATGATCACATATGTTTTTTCATATGTGATCATAATGGTCCAAATTTTTTTTTAGATTGTTGTGTATCCTAGTTTTTTCATAATTTAAAAAAAAACTTATTTGCGAATTTGCGCAAAATTATTTTTTTACATATTTGTGCAAAATTATTTTTTTGCAAAATCTTTTTTTAATTTAAACAACAATTATGAAAAAAACAGAATACACAACAATCTAAAAAATATTTGGACCATTATGATCAAATTAGAAAAAAAACTTATATACATATCATATATATAAAAATATCATATATATATCATATATATATCATATATATATATATATATATATATATATATATATATATATATATATATATATAATTGTATATGTATATATATATATATACATATATATATACATATACATATACATAAGCATATATATATTTATATATATATATATATATATATATATATATATATATATATATATATATATATACAGTGGCGACAATATAAATAGTACACTCTCATGACCAGTTGGTTTTACTTTTTGATGCTAACTTTTTTGTATTTATAGCAATTGCTGTTATTTTTTATAGCATCAACAATGTTCACCTTTTGGAACGAAAATACTCATTTGACATATATAGCTGTCAAAATTGCTTGTTTTGAGCATTTAAGCGGTCGTGTTTACCTTTTGACGGTCATTTTAAATAGCACACATTTACTTTTTATTTTAAAAAAACTTAAATTCTTTTATTATATCAAAAGATATTCATTTTATTCAGTATTTAAAGAATATTCTTGTAATTCATTTGGCAAAAAAAAAATTCATTATCCATCAACTATGGGATGAGGTAAACATGCAACAGATGTCTTTCGAGGACAAGTACAGGCATTTCGAGATCTAGGATTGAACAATTCTGAAATAGCTTGAAGATTGGGTTGTTCTCGTAAGAAAGTTATCAATGCTATTAATTTATTTAACGATACTGATTCATTAAGCAACAAAAAACGCAAGTCTCGCGAACAAAAGACAACCCCCAGAGAAGACGCAGCCATTGCCCGTATTGCTAAACTGAATCCTTTTGTTGGCGCACCAAAAATTAAAGAACAAATTGCTCAAAATTTAAAACTAGATCTGTCTGTCAGCACTGTTAAAAGTCGCTTTTGCGAAAATAAGCTATTTAGAAGGGTTGCCCGAAAAAAACCATTGGACTTTAAAAGTAATCTCGCCAGCCATTTGAAGTTTGCAAAACAGCACGTACACAAAGATTTAAGTTTTTGGCAAAATGTGCTTTGGACTGACAAGTCTAAGTTTAATCACTTTGGATCCGATGGAAAACAATATGTTCATCGTCCCCAAAACCAAGAACTCAGCCCTTGCTATACTCTTAAGACCGTAAAACATGGTGGTGGCAATGTGATAGTTTGGGGCAGTTTTTCATGGTGTGGTGTGGGCCCGTTGCATAGAATTCAAGGGACAATTGATCAACACATGTACAAAGAAATACTTGAAAACATCATGTTGCCATATGCTGAGGAAAATCTCCCTCGGGTTTGGAAATTCCAACAAGACAACAACCCTAAGCACACCGCCAAAAGTGTTGAAATGTGGTTTAATGCATAGTAGATTAATATATTGGAGTGGCCCGCACAGTCACCAGACCTAAATCCGATAAAAAATTTGTAGGAGGAAGTTGACAGAAACATAAACCGCTCAACTGCAACAAATTTAGACCGACTTTGGATCGAAATAAAGGCTGCTTGGGACGCCATTATGCCTGAATGATGCCAAAAATTGATCTTGTCAATGGGCTGTCGTTGTCAAGCAGTTATTGACTCAAAAGGATACCCCACTAAATAATAATTTACCTCTAATAAAGTTTTCTAAACTATTTGTACAAAGAACCTCCATGATTTGGGTAAAAGACGAAATGATAGTTTTGTACAGGGTGTGCTATTTAAATTGCCCCCTTATTCTGTACTTCTTAATCATTTATACGATTGTACTTTTTTTTTAACGAGGTTACTCTCTTTTCTTACTCAGTAATGTTATCTTCTAAAAATAATATTTTATTTGGCTGAAAAAGTTTAGATCTCAAAAACTCAGATCTCTTGAAAGTATATCATTACATATTGAACATCAATCTGTGCTATTTATTTTGTCGCCACTGTATATATATAATATATATATATATATATATATATATATATATATATATATATATATATATATATATATATATATATATATATATATATATATATATATATATTAGGCTGGGGTGAAAATAAAAGTTTGGTATATCAAAGAATACTTTGTTGCGTCTAACTATAAATGAACAAAAAATATTTAAAATATTAATATAAGACATGGGCACCTGACCCTTAAACATCAGACAAGTCCCTAATATTATAGAAAAAAAATTTCTTCAAAAGTATGTCATGTTGGGTCTCAAATGAAGCGAAATTTTATAAAAATTTAAAAAATAATAATCATGTTTTATAAAAACATCTCTAAAAAAAAATTGACTCAAAAACACTGTGAAAAAAATTGATTTTTTTAATAATATTAAAAAATGGCAGTTTTTATGCATTAAAATGTTAATTAATAATCTAAATACAAAATAATTATTATTTTTGAAATTTTTATAAAATTTGGCTTCATTTGAGACCCAACATGACATGACACTTTTTTGACAGGTCCCTAATATTATAGAAATTTTTTTTCTATAATATTAGGGACCTGTGTGATGTTTAAGGGTCAAAATGAGGCACTTCCAGTAAAGCATTTTTATTTTTTTCAAATGCTTCTGGTTTCATACATGAATTGGCAAATAAGTATGGTTTGTTGTGATGAAATTCAGACTTTTGTTTATTTTCACCCCAGCCTAATATATATATATACATATACATACATATATATATATATATTTATTTATATATATATATATATATATATATATATATATATATATATATATATATATATATATATATATATATATATATATATATATATATATATATATATATATATATATATATATATATATATTGTAGAATTGAAATGCATCATTAAAAGAAATGCATCATTAAAAATTAGAAAACATAAACAAAACTAAAACTTTCCAGCTATTAATTTATTTATTTTTCTAGGTTAAGTTAATGTTTTCAAGCTAAAAACTTAAAAACAAAAATATCTGAAGTTTCTTTTAGTTAACTGTCTAACCCCAAATAAGTTGCAACATTTAAAACCATATTTTTTTAATAAATTTTTCAACTATCCATTTTTACAGGATCCAAACATGTCTAAAATGTTGTTAAAATTAAAAAATAATTTATTTTTGTTTAATTGTATATGAAAATATGCAGGAAATTATTTTTACTCCAACACTTGTTTTAAAAATTCATTAATAATGAAAAATATATATATATATATATATATATATATATATATATATATATATATATATATATATATATTCATACATACATATGTCTATTTTTTCAAATTTGGTTGGCATTGTTCTATTAAATTTATGTCATTAATGATGCTTTATGCAAATAAAAGTACACAAAGGTGTTTGTATGCATTTGCGTTTTTTTTCTTAAGATTATGCAAAGGTTTTACTCTACATCAGCACATTCATATTCGTGGTGACAAGTTTGATGACAATAAGCTTATTTCTATTATCCAGCAAGCAGCAGAGGTCATTTTAGTTATATTTATTTGTTTTATGGATTCATAGTTTTCATATTTATTTGTTGCTTCTTTTTTTTTAAAAGGCTATGAGCTATCTTCATGCAAGAGGAATTGTTCACAGAGATTTAAAAACAAAAAATATTTTTCTTGAGCATAACAAGATTGTCATCACTGACTTTGGTCTGATCAGTATTGCTGACATTAAAATTGCCAACAGTAACAGGTATTTTACAAAACATTTTTTTAAATTTTTATTTGTGTAGACTTTACAATTATATCCATTCCAATTATCCCAATTATCACATATATTTGTTTTTAATGTTAATTCACCTCCCCAGAGCCATGAAGATCACTACAGTTGAGATGACTACTTTAATATTGGTTACAACCCTTTCTTAACTCTATAACTCCGAAACACAAACTCCTTGACAAACAAGGTTGCTGCACAGAGAAACAAGTTGAGCACGGTACTACCAGGGACATGGCGAGGATTGAACTCGAAGCTTCTCACTTATGAGGCAAGCGCTCTGCCACTACATCACTACCTTGGGTATATATTTGCACTAAGATGCAAATATATACCCAAGCTAACAAGTATTATTGTCAAATTTCAAAAATTAAAATAAATGTAGTAATAGTAATCTAAGTAATGGATTTCTTTAGCCAAGTCAGGAGTAGGATCATCACAATAACCTCTCTGCTGGTAACATATAATCCAGCACAACCTGATTTATGTTCTATTGCAGGATTCATTTTTCTAGGCAAAGACTAGGAGAAGATAAATTAAGAGAAAATAACTATTAGACTAGGGAAAAATTAACTAGCCTCTACTTAACTATAGGAAAAAATCTCTAGCCTTTACTTAACCAAGAACCTCAAGACCTCAGGCATCTTGAGGTTTTTGGTTAACTAAAGGCTAAAGATAATTTCACAGTAAAAATACTCATTCTGAGCAGATGTTAGCTGCATTTGTCTACTGTCTTGTAAAATATTTCTTAGGGTAAGACCTAAAAGACTTCTTAGAATTAAGCAGAAAATAGTATCAAAGCCTGACATATCGTTAAAAAAATTTCGGCAAATTTTTTTAACGATATGTCAGGCTTTGATACTATTCTTGATGATAACTATTCTCGATGAAGCACAACTTTCTGATTCTTAATAAATTTAGTTAGTTCTATCATTTTGGATGTTTTTTTAATATATTAAATAAAAAATTTGGTATTTAATTTCTTATTAAAAATTTGTAGAAAATACAAAAGTAATGACTTATTCTATTCAAAAAACAAACGAGGATTAAACTAATAATGAAATATCTCCAAATAATAGAGTAATAAAGTTTCTTGTAAAATATCTCCAAATAATAAAGTTTCTTGTAAAATATCTCCAAATAATAAAATAATAAAGTTTCTTGTAAACAAGTTTGCAGTCATAGTAATTAAAGTTTAGTTTTTTTTTGTTTTTTGAAATTTTAAAGTAAAACGTTGTTTTAAAAAAAAAAATTTTAAAAGAATAATTGTTATTTTAAACAGAAGAAAAATTTATGCATAATTTTTATTGTTAATAATTTTATTGTTTGACTTTTTCTTTTTTCTTTTTTTTGAGAACATATGCAAGAGTATAAGAAATTTTTAAGCAACAGTAATTTTAAGCAACAGTATAAGAAATGCTTCCAATAGTTTTGAAGTTTTCAATAGTTTTATAGTCCTGAAGCAGTATTAAACTAATTTGCCTCGGTAAATTGGACTCATTTACTTCAAAACAACTTTGTATTTTTTAACTGTTATTTTGATAAAGTATTGATAATGCCTGCATCTATTTTTTAGTTAGGTAAAATAAAAATATTTTTTAATACAGAATGTTGTCTTTTAAATTAATAAACATTGGGCAATAAAGTTTTCATTGATCGTTCAACATTCTCACACTCTATTTGACACAGTAATGTTAATGCTGATAAAAGTTTTTTTTTTAATTTTCTAGCATAATGCTAAAAAAATTTTAGTTACAAAAATAGTAAAAAGCAATGATAAAAAAGTTACAAAAGATGTTAGTGTTTTTATTTTTTTTTTAATTTAAATAAATTTAAAAAAGTACTTCTAAATAGTAGTATTTTTTGAACTTTGGATTAAATCAATTTCCATTGATTTTTACGTCAATTTTTTTTATATGGTTCTTAATCAACATAAAATTTTAACCATAAAGAAGCATCAAAAAAAAAGTCTAGAGATGTACCCAATCATGAGCTGGATCACTTATATGCAAATTGATGGATACTCTAGTTTTAAATTTTTTTTTCAAATTTCAACCCTGGATACTCTAGCTTTTAAATTTTTAAAAATCTAAAGAATCTAAAGAAGTGGGTATTTAGGTCTGGATTCTAACCAGCTTCAAAAATTTTTGGGTTTTATAACTTCAAATATAATATTTTTTTCTTTTTGTACCAATATCTTTATGCTCTGGAAACCTTAATATTTAAGTTTTCAAAATTCATGCAGAAATGTCTTGGTTTGTTAGAATTTTATAATTTTTTTAACAGTTTTTTATAAACTGCTTTTCCGATTTTGATGGTATTTAAAAGATAATGATACAACTTGATGTCAAAAAACTTTGCAGTAATTTCTAAAATTCTAAATTCTGAGAATTTAGAGTTTTACCAATGTTATAAAAAAAACTTGCCGCAATAGTAGTATTCATCTAGCAAACTGAAAAATGTCTCTTTATTTCTTAAAGACATTTCGCTATACAGTAGCAAGTTAAAATTTTGTTTATGTTTTTATAAACCTTTTTTATTCATTTAAAAAGGGGTTCTACTGTTCATTACTTTATGGGAGAGGGGGGAGGTAGAAACAACAGGTAATCTTGTGTTATTTGAAAAAAAATATATTGGCAATCAATCAAATATGAGTCAATTCAATTCTTGTTAATAGTATCATGCTACGTATGAAAAATGTCCTTGTTAGTGCTTTTGGTGTGCATTGCCAAAATTGTATAAGGAGTTCTTTGTTACTACTTTGGGTAGAAGTGAGGAAACTGCATTGTTTATTGCTTAAAGTTACATGCACAATCTACAATTGAGTCAAGTTCTTTAATAATTAAAAACGTGAATAAAAATTTTAAAAGTACCTAAAAATATTAATCAAAAAAAACATTATTACAACCAAGTTATTTCACTTTATACTTTACAAATATTTATAAAGTATAAATTGAAACAATGTGGTCTTTGAAGTATCTTGTCATTTGTTGAATCTTCACAAAGTTCACAATACCTGCTTGCATTTGGTGGTAATTAAGTTGTTTTATCTTTTCATCTGTTGATGACTATTATCCTTTGATTCAATATCCAATAGTCACATACTTGGCCTGGGCGTATACTTAGTTACCAATTATTTGTTTTAAAATCAGATTTTTTGGCTATTCTTTTATGTGCTTTTATTTTTTGCACCTATTTACTTAATCATCTTTCTTTTTGTTCTTTATCGTTCTTCTTCCTATGACTGCATGCTTTTTGATGTTGTTTCTAATCATTTTGCCCTAGCCCTGTCTAGCCTCTCTATCCCTTGGCCAATGCTGATGTTGTTATTTTTTAATGCTTAGTATTAGGGCTTCCAATACCGGTTTTTCTGTATTAAATACCGGTTTTTCTGTATTAGATTTAGTGAAAACCGATATACCGGTATTTACAAATACTAAAAAAAAACAATTAAAACCAAAAGTAACAAAAAAATGGTTAAAAAACTTTGCTTTGCTTTTGTACTGTTTTCATTTTCATCTCATTATTTATGGCCATGTCCAGCTACTTTAGTAATGTCAAGCTCAAAGGTTCATCTTCGCACATTATGGTATCTTGATGGTATGTTGTCTGTTTCAAATGGCAATTCTGTAGTTTCAGCTTGGATGGGTGAGAGCCGCTGGATAAGATGCACAATTAAATTTACCAAAGCAGTTTTAGTTAGCTGATCAAATATGATATCTGAACAAAAATTATTTTGGGCTTGATCACCTTTATAAAGATATTGTATGAGATAAGATAAATTTGTGCGTCTTTCTTTTATTCTTTTAATTAAGGAGGCCTTTATATTGTTACTTAATGATCCTTTACCCAAATTTTGCAGCATAAATGCCAAGGTAGTATCAGCTGATTGAAAATTTACCATCTCTTCGACATAAAGCCTCTACAGCCAATTTCACTGGTAGTAACATAGAAATTGTTGATAATATCAATTCTAATTCAGATTCCGTAAAGTTAATAGCTGAATTTAAGTTAATCAGGGCTTTTTAAATGGTATTTTTAATTTATAAAAACGCTCTAGCATAAAAAGTAAGCTGTTCAATTTGGTCTTATTCCCTAATATTACTGACAGTTCCTTACCATGTTTAGTTTTTACATAAACTTGAAGGATTTCATTATTTGTTGGTGATCATCTGAACAGCTTTACAACTTTTCTAACTTTGCTTATCAATGGAACCAAATTATTTGCAAATTTATTTGAACTTGATGAACTCTGAAAAATCCTTAATCCATCTAAATGGTCTTAATTATATTCATTTGAAATCTCATCAGCACTATCTTCATCAGATTCAAAATAATCATCTGTCGAGTCCACGACTGTTGTTTTATACAAGACAATAACCACAGCCAATTGGATTCCATGGGTTAGACAAAGTTGTTGGTTGATGGACATTAATCATCCTACTTTCTTCATAACCAATGCACCATGCGTGGTAATATATACGATATCGTAATCAATTTTTAAGTTGTGTTTTTTCAGTAGGTTGTCAATTAACTTAACACACATTTCTTCTGAGAAATGTCCGTTAAATCGCGCTAAACCCAAATTCCAAAATTTGTTTTGAGAATGAGCATTAATGTACAAATAACGCCAATCTTTTATAGAAGTTCACTTGTCAAATGTAAGACTAAATCGGTTTCCTTGCTGTTGAAGTTCAGATAATTCTTTTATTATCGAGTTTGGAATTTTAGTAGCAAATTTCATAACTATTTAACAAATCAATTTGGATGCTTTGGCATGTCGAAACCTCAAACAATCAGTAATTTTCTTAGCTCATTTGGGTGTTGTAAAAACCCTGAATGTCAAGCCATCGATGGCCATCATTTTAGCTAAAACATTTTTCTTCACTTTTCGTAAAATAAGTTGAAATTTTATTTGATATTTTCGTGCTAATAACTCTCTAAAAATCTCTGTGTCCAAACTCGCACGAAGTCTCATTGAACAATTTCTGTCTGATGAGAAAAATAACTGAAACACCTGTATATACCGGTATTGACAGCTCGGTATCGGTATTGGAAAAATGGCCGGGATACCGGTTTTTTGTATATCGGTATTGGATGCCCTACTTAGTATGCTGCTTGGTTCTAGTACCACTGACCTTCTAGCTCAAAAGCAGGATCTAAAGTACTTAAAGGATAACAAGAAGAAACTTCAAGGAGAGCAAAAAAAAAAGCAGAAGAAAAAAGAAGAACCTTGTAAAAAAAATGTCAATCAAGAGGTAAAGTATGTGATTAGAGTTGTTTGGAAAATGAATCACAAATTTAATTATCTGAGTAAAAGAAATACAAACATTTTGAGCTCTGAACTCACTAAAACATTTACCTTGTATTTTTTCTGCATCAAATTTATCTTATCATTGTATTTCTTATTATTACCTTAAAGCTCACCTGAATTTATTTTGTGATTTTTTTGTAATGATTCTTGGGCTAAAATCTTTTGTCAACTCTTCGCTAAAAATATTATCTCCTGAATTTAGGCAGGCATAGAAGCTTTTATTCCTTCCTATTTATTTGAGTTAAGCCTTACTTTACCCCATCTAGTTTTTTCTTTCTTGTACTGGTGCTATTTTTAAACATTTTTTTTTCATCTTTCTGCAAGAATAACTCTCAGGAGAATGAACATCTTTTCATCATTGAAAGAAATGACTAATCTGATTATTCTCAGCTAAATCTTGTATTTTATCTCAGAAGGTTATGATCTAAATCTTGTATTTTATCTCAGAAGTTAGGTTCTAAATATTGTAATTTATCTCAGAAGTTAGGTTCTAAATCATGTAATTTATCTTAGAAGTTTGGTTCTAAATATTGTAATTTATCTCAGAAGTTAGGTCAGAAGTTAGGTTCTAAAGACTTTTAAAAAATCTCTAAAAGTGTCATTAATAAAGTCTAATATGCATGGTTATCTTATTACCTTTCCCAAGGATAAAGCAGAACTATTTGCTTTAAACTAACACAGTTGCTTACTGTTTGTAATTATTGCATTATTACTAATATTTCCATATTGATAGATGGCAACACTCTTATTGAGTCCTCTACTTTATGTCTTCTTCTTCATAATTATCTCTCACAACTGATCTCTCATGAAAATTGTGTATAGAATCCATTAAAAACTTTGCATCTGCTAAGGTTTTCTATCTTTATTATGCTATCTTTTAAACAATGTCTAAAAACGCATTGTTAGTTTTAAGGCTCTATTCTATTGACATAAGGTTGCACCTCTTTCGACTTTTTGTGTTATACTTTGAATTGTTCAATGATGAGTGAAACTATTAAAATGAATCCAGTTTACAGTTTTTTGTTTGGTCAAAAACCAAAAATGGTATTATCTTTCATAAGACTTTTTAATGTAATATAAAAATAAAGTTTTATTGCAAGTTATAGCATATTCATTAAAGTTTGACAATTAATATATTGACAAAGAGGCATTTGACCTTATAAATTTAACAATTAATGCTGTTAAAAAAATTTCAAGAAAATAAGGTAACAGCTTTTAATTTCACTTTTAAACATAAAATAAAACAGTACAACAAGCAGTTTAGTCCAAATTTAGCGTATTATTATAAGTAATATTTATAATTATTATAATAAATTATAAGGCTATTGTTATAATTAATGTTTTAAACAAATATTGTTGTGAAACAAACACCATTAATGACTTAAACAATGTTGGTTGTGAAATAAACTTTGGTAAAACATCCAAGTGCTATTATTTTAGAATTTCCAAACTAAGTCAATAAAAGTTATTTCTTAAATGATTTGCATTTTGAGGAACAAAAAAAATTTAATCAGCTTTATGATTGGGCTGTATGTATATAAGCTGCATATATAAGCTGAAATAGTACAGTAACATTAGGGAAATTTAATTTTGCTTCAGTAGTACATGGTTAGAAAGACACTCTGATGATATTGCTAGATATTGCAGTGTTTTATCATCCACCAAACAAAAGAGGTTCAACTAGTAAACATTTTCTCGATTAGGCAAATAAAAATAGTGAAAGATCCAACTGAAATAGAAAAGGCAAATAAAATTTGTGAAAAATCCAACTGAAATAAAGCTATAATGTACTTATTGGGACTTAACCAATTAAAAATGTTAAATCTCTTTTTATTGTTGTTAATTTGTTTTTGAATAATTCATTCATGTATCCGTGTATCTAGCATTATTGAACATTGGTTAAACCTCTCTTTGAACAAAAAAAATTTTACCATTCTAAAAAAGCATATACATTTTCTCTATACAAATTTTCAAAATTTTCGAATTAGTTTTTCTTTATTTTATAATTTATAGAAAAATGATATTTCAACTGCAATACATTGTATTATCTCAAAAAATATGTTTATAATTTTTAACTACAAAAAAAAATCCTTTAAGTATATTTTGTATTTTATGAAAAGTGAATTTCTTTAACTAACTCAAAATTAACTTTAAAAAAAAAAATTCATAAAATCATATTAACTTCAACATTGTTTGAATTCAGGCCAGACAAATTGTTGATACCACAGCGCTGGCTTTGTTACCAAGCTCCTGAAATAATACGTTTATTAAATCCTTTTGATCCTGGTTGTGAAGTTGCTTATTACACAAAGGAAACAGATGTGTATGCATTTGGGTAAGTATGCAACATTGGGTTTTACAACTTTTTATTATATTTGAGTTGGAATTTGAGTTGAAAATTAAAACTTATTTAATAATTAAGTAATTATTATGATAAAATAATTAAATACATCATAGTTAAATGATTAAATGCACTATTATAGTTAAGTACATCATTATAACTAAGTAATTAAATATGTCGTTATAATTAAGTAACATAAAACTTAATTTAAAGAACACCACGCGTTTTAAGCATTACAGATGATATTAGTGCTGGGCAACGATTAAATATTTTAATTGCGATTAATTGCATGAATTTCTGTGATTAATTGCGATTAATCACAGAAATACGAAAAGTTCATTAATGAAATCTCAAGTATTGTATATTTCAAGTAAAGTATGTAAAAATATATAATGAGAAACAAAAACTTTTACAGATAAAAAAAAAATTAAGTAAGTATTGTGAAACTTAAAAAAAAAACAAGCAGCTGAAACTTATAACGAAATCATTGTAAAGACTAAAATGTCGAAAATAAAATTTAACAAAAACTTTTGCTAATAATTTTTTTTCTTACCATTTTAAAACAGTAGTGGCCACAATAAGGCCCGTGGGACAACTCCGGCCCTCAGCAATCATTTATCCGGCCCGTCAGTTAATTGTAAAGATAATAAAAAAAAAGCATAAACATATAATAATAATAAATTATATAATACTTAAATTTATAAATTAATAAATTTTAAAATATTTTTTGTAATAGAACAATCGCTTTAAATAATTAAAAATATATTAAAAAAATCCTGCTGGCAATTAATCGCAGGATTAATTTCCGGCACTGCCGGCAATTACCATTTGCGTTTTTTAATTGTAAATAGCACCTTCAAAATCAAAACAACGAAAAATCGACAAGAAATGTCGTTTATTTAATGATGAATGGCAAACTGAATACTTTTTTGTTGAATATAATTCAGTGCTAGTATGTTTAATATGTAATGAATCGGTTTCAGTGTGCAAAGAATATAATTTAAGGAGTCACTATGATACAAAACATTCAAAAACTTATAATCAGTTTGTCAACGAGGTGCGGAAAGAAAAATCAATTAAATTGAAAAATAAGTTATTTGAACAACAAGATTTGTTAAAAAGGGGCAACACTGAAACAGAAAATGCTGCTATTGCAAGTTATGAAGTGAGTCTTCTTTTAGCTAAAAATTGTAAACCATTCAGTGATGGGGAAATTATTAAGGAATCTCTTGAAATTGTGTTCAAAAACATTTGTCCTGAAAAATTGAAAATTTTAAATAATATCTCCCTCTCAAGACAAACAATTACACGAAGAACACGTGATATTGCTGATGATCTGAGTTTGTCATTGACTGAAAAAATAAAATCATTTCAGTATCATTCAATAGCTATTGATGAATCAACTGATATATCACAAACTTCTCAATTAGCTATTTTTATTCGTGGTATTGACAATGATTTTCTTGTTACTGAAGAGCTACTTGACATCTATCCTATGCAATGCAGAACAACAGGAGAAGACATTTTTCTTGCCATGAAGAAAGTTTTTAAAAAGTTCAACTTGACTTACAACAGATTAATTTCAATTACATCAGATAGTGGCAGCTCAATGATTGGAAAAAAAATGGGTGTTGTTTCCAGACTGGAAAATGAAATGGCAGAAAACAACTTGTTATTAATTAAACTGCATTGTATTATTCATCAGCAAAATTTAACAGCAAAGACTATGGATCTGGAAAATGTAATGTCTGTAGTAGTTAAAGCAATAAACAGCATTGAGTCCAGTGCATTACGAAGTAGGCAATTTGAGGCTTTTCTTGCTGAAAATGACTCTGAATATGGTGGTCTGCTTTATTTTACTGAAGTGAGATGGCTTTCTAGAGGTAATATGCTGAAAAGAACTTATGATTTGCGACAAAATATGTTGGATTTTTTCAAAATTATTAACAAAGATTATCCACCAGAGCTAGAAAAAAAAGAATTTATTGAAAAATTTGCCTTTCTAGTTGACTTGACCCAACATTACAATATACTTAACAAAGAACGCCAAGGAAAAGATCAATTAATTGGAAAAATGTACAACATTCTAGCTTCTCAGTTTAAATTAACTTTGTGGAAGCAGCAGTTAAGAACTGGAAATTTCAGTCATTTTCCAACTTTGGGTGAGCTGAATCCTGGAAACACAGCACAATTTGTTACCTGTATTGCTGAATTGAAAACAAGATTTTCAAAAAGGTTTGCAGATGTTAAGAATCATGCAGACAAAATCCAATTGCCATTCTCTGCTGATATTGAAACTGTACCAGATAAATTCCAAATGGAGTTAATTGATCTTCAATGCAGTGATGCTTTGAGAGAAGCATATAATAATCAAAATTTATTGTTATTTTACAAAAATCTTGACCAAAATAAGTACACCAACTTAGTCAACAATGCAAAAAAAGTGGCTGTCTTGTTTGGTAGCACATATTTGTGTGAAAGTGTTTTTCTCGTATGAAATTTGCAAAATCCAAAACAAGATCTGTACTGACAGATACTAACTTGCAGAATACATTAAGAATCGCAACCAGTCAGTTGCCAATTGACATTAAAAATATTGTGAAAAAAAGGCAGGTTCGTGATTACCAATAAACTATAATTTGTATTATACCTAATAGCCTTGTGACCAGCATATTACCTCTAGAAAGCCATCTCACTTCAGTAAAATAAAGCAGACCACCATATTCAGAGTCATTTTCAGCAAGAAAAGCCTCAAATTGCCTACTTCGTAATGCACTGGACTCAATGCTGTTTATTGCTTTAACTACTACAGACATTACATTTTCCACATCCATAGTCTTTGCTATTTCATTTTCCAGTCTGGAAACAACACCCATTTTTTTTCCAATCATTGAGCTGCCACCATCTAATGTAATTGAAATTAATCTGTTGTAAGTCAAGTTGAACTTTTTAAAAACTTTCTTCATGGCAAGAAAGAACACAATTTCAAGAGATTCCTTAATAATTTCCCCATCACTGAATGGTTTACAATTTTTAGCTAAAAGAAGACTCACTTCATAACTTGCAATAGCAGCATTTTCTGTTTCAGTGCTGCCCCGTTTTAACAAATCTTGTTGTTCAAATAACTTATTTTTCAATTTAATTGATTTTTCTTTCCGCACCTCGTTGACAAACTGATTATAAGTTTTTGAATGTTTTGTATCATAGTGACTCCTTAAATTATATTCTTTGCACACTGAAACCGATTCATTACATATTAAACATACTAGCACTGAATTATATTCAACAAAAAAGTATTCAGTTTGCCATTCATCATTAAATAAACGACATTTCTTGTCGATTTTTCGTTGTTTTGATTTTGAAGGTGCCATTTACAATTAAAAAACGCAAATGGTAATTGCCGGCAGTGCCGGAAATTAATCCTGCGATTAATTGCCAGCAGGATTTTTTTAATATATTTTTAATTATTTAAAGCGATTGTTCTATTACAAAAAATATTTTAAAATTTATTAATTTATAAATTTAAGTATTATATAATTTATTATTATTATATGTTTATGCTTTTTTTTTATTATCTTTACAATTAACTGACGGGCCGGATAAATGATTGCTGAGGGCCGGAGTTGTCCCGCGGGCCTAATTGTGGCCACCCCTGGTTAACGCGATAAAAAGCGTTAATTTGCCCAGCCCTAATATACATATATATAAATATACGCATGACCGTACCGTGAAGGGAGGGGTGGTTGTTAAGTGCAATCGACCCCCTTTTTACCAAATTCTCCTTGCTTCACACAAGTTTTATCGAGAAAGATTTTTATTTGCTATTCTAAACTGCTTCTTTTTTTTTTCAAAAACGACCCCCTTATAAAATATAACGATATGGGCCTGATAAAACGATTATTTTATTTAGAATTTCAATAAAACAAACGTTTTATTGAAATTCTAAATAAAATAATCAAAACAAAAACAGAACAAAAAACTTTTTAAGCTCTAATATTTAAATTTTAAATTAAAATAATTAAAATTAAACGGTAAACATTCTTTTTAAGTTTAAGTACAAACTTTTTATTTAAATTGTAAACAAAATAATTAAAATCAAAACTGAAAAACAAAATTTTTATTAATTCTAAATAAAATAGTTAAAATTAACTCGGCAAAAATTTTTAAAGTTCTAATAAAATATTTAAGTTCTAATAAAATATTTAAGTTCTAATAAAAGTTTTATTTAAAAATAAAATGAAAATGTTCAAATAATAAAATGGTAAAATGTTGTGTTTGTTTTTCAAAGTTTTAATCAAAGTTTTTAAACTCGGCGTTTGTTTTTCCGTCAATTTTATGCTAAAACATTCACACGTTCCTGAACTTCTCGAACCCTGTTTCAAAATTTTGCTGACCTTTTTTCGAATTCCTAGGGTTGTTGTTTTTTTTTGTTTGTTTGTTTTGCTTTATGACTGACATTTCCTCCTTTTCTGACAACTTTTCTTGCGGTTCAGTTTTTTTTTCCTCCCACTTTTTCTCTAAATATTTTTTAAGTTAGAATTTTCCATATTTATTTTTCCATTTATGCCAGGGGTCAGCAGGTTTCTGACCCCTGGTACAAACGCTTAAGCAATATAATGAAGACCACCTACTTTTGTTGACGTAAATAATGGACAGCCTCATATGATATTCAAATTTGAAAGGCCAAGTGTTTATAAAAAGTTTTAGCAAAATAAAAATTTGTAGAATGAAGAATTTGAAGCATAAACTTAAATATTAATAGACCAAAAGTTTTTGTATTATATTATATAGATTAATTAATTGATATCTATTTTCTGACAGATATTTTATGTTTATATAAAAGTCTTTTGGTAAAGATCAAAATCTGAACCTAATTGTTAGAAAATTTTTATTCCACATAAACAACTTTCTATAATTAAAGCTTATTTTAGATATTTTGTTTCAAAGTTTAAGGCTTTTAATAAAAGTCTTTATTAAAAAAAAAAAAAAACTATTTTAAGTAAAGTTACTTTTTCATTTACTTGAAATTATGCTGACATCCGATATCTCAATAGGAAGATCTCTTTCTCTAAATTGGTATTGATCGGAAGTTCAATCTTTCGTGGCTTTCCATTTATTATATCCTTGAATAAACAAATTTCTATGAGATCTAAGATTCATACTGTAAAACTTTGTAACAATTTTGATAAAGAATGTAATATTTTGATTAAAAGATATTATTTTGAAGTAAAAAATAAATAATTCACTGTTCTCATTAGATCCAAGATTTTATGGAATTAATGCAATGACCAAAATTACCCGGTAATGCGGTTTTTTTGTCATAGTAATTTGAGTTTTAATGAAGCTTATAAATAAGATGTTATTATCTATATTTAATGTAATTTAAATTTATACTTAGAACTTATTTCATAAGAAGAACTTAAAATAACTAAATGGACTTAAATAAGGACATTAAAAAGATATAAACAATACTAATGCAACTTATAAAGCTTTTAATGTAATTTGAATATATTTTTTACATATGTATTTAATTTATCGTCATCGTTTTAAAAACTTACTGATACATATATTTCATGTCTAAGGGAGAAAAATTAGGAGTTTTCCAAAATCTAACATAATTTAAAATATAGATACAAGCAATAAAGTATAGTTTTTTTGCCGTTTATTTGTTTGAAAAAAAATAAACGGCAAAAATTAATATAAATAGTAACATCCTTTAAGTCTAACATTAAGTCAACTTTACTTTATCTTTCAGAGGCTGTTTCTGTTTCACTGATATAATATACTCGAATAGATTCTCCTGGTTCAATTTTGAGTCATTTTTTCTTATCACCGCCTCCATTTATATTTTTTTACAAACATTAATAACACTATTGTTCAAATGGGAAAAAAAATTGTCCATTAATACTTTTTTTAGTTTGTTTCATTACATATGGTAATAACCCCCAAATTTATTAATCCTCAAAACTAACTTCATCAAACCACCCAGGTTTGATTCTATTAAATCGAGAGTTCTTTGGAAAATGTTTTATATGAGTCTTTTAAATAAATAATTTAAAAACTGTATGGTGGCAAAACTTCTCCTAAATCATATCCACAAAACATCACGAGCGATCGCTTTACGAGCGAGAGGTTCGGAGTTCGATTCCCACCATGTCCATGGTAGTACCGCGCTCAACTCGTTTCTCCGCGCAGTGGCCTTGTTCGTCAAGGTTCGTGCTTTTATGTGTTGAAAATGTTTTCGGAAAAAAACCGTGAAGCACCTCCTCCTTACTTGAAACCTACTCGCCTCGGCCCTACTTTCAAAGTGTATGCATCAATACATCCAGCTATGTCGACTTAACTACAAATGAAAAACGTACCTTCATTCTTAATAGAGAATTAGATAACATCGTGTTTTCCTAACATGTCTATACTTTACAACTTGACTCTTTTTTTTTTTTTTTACATCTGCGTGTGGTGCGAGAAGTTTCAGTAGACTAAAGATTATCAAATATTATCTGTGATCAGCAAAACAATTTCTTTTTGAATTGAAATTGATTTAATCGAATTTGAGCTTGCTGAGAGCATTGACTTTGAAGGCAGACGTCCATAAGACGATTATACAACGCCTTATCGACGCCACAAATCTGTTCTTAAGACGTCCAACAAACGTTCTGTACCCACTGGAAATTAAATCTTGCAGAAAGTAAATTTCTTTCTGAATGCTTGTTTTCAGTAATATGTAGAGTGTAATTTTTGAAAAACCAAACCATTGCAATCATATTAAATGTTTCTTTTTTTTAACGATAATTACTAACCAATGTAAACTTTAATCCGCCACTGGTTATCAGGTAAGTAACTAAGTGTAGGTTTCATAAGCTCCTTAAAAATAGGAAATTATTTGAAAGAGCTAGATCTAAAAGTGCCACAGTGTGGATATAGCAAAAGGCAATAACAGAAGGCTGATAATCGCTTGTTATTTGTTGGATTAATATTTGGACAGTGTTATGTTTTCTAAATGGTACATTGTTGGACAGTGTTATGGTTTTCTAAATATTTTATAATTGAAAATGCCGAGTCTTTAAACTGCCACAGTTGCAAGCACTGTGAGACTGTGGTGCACATATTTAGTCTATAGAAATTATACAACTAACGTTAGTCCGTGTTGAAATATTCAGTGTTTATCCTTTAAAATTTAACCAACTTTTGTTTTGTTTTAAGTTTAAAATATTTTACAAATATTTTGGTAATAAACTTCTGGTAACTTAAAATGCATCGAGTTTAAAAATATAGGCTTAACAAATTAAAATATTTTAAATTTTTTTGTGACTCCGTGCGCGGCGAATACAGCAACGTTATTTTACTTTTTTACAATTAAATTTAAAGCACATCTTTTTATTGCAAATAACAATATATAAAATATATGATTTTGTCTATATACATGGCCGCGTGGCCCAATGGATAAGGCGTCTGACTTCGAATCAGAAGATTGTGGGTTCGATCCCCATCGTGGTCAATATTTTTTCTTATTAGAAGTGAACGTTTTTTTTTTCAAGTTTTAAAATTTAAATATTTGCACCTGAAGGCGTTATGATAATAAAAATTTTTCTAATATTTAATAAGTTTTTTTTTATATAATAAAGAAGTTTGGCGTGCGAGTTTTAATAATTTTATCTTGTTTTTATTTTTTTGATTTTATGTACTTTTTCCTGACAACTTCCCGTCGACTGTTAACTTTACGGCAAAGGTGTACTTGATTCCCGGGTGATTAAAACCATGATTCATTTTAGTCGTTTATTAATTGAAATTAACTAAGATGTACCACGCTCCCTTTACCCGCTGCATCAAGTACAATTCGCCAACTAACTTCCTTTACTAATTAAGTAATGTTTGATGATATTAAAATTCAACAATAAAAGCTGTTGAATTTCCGCAAGTTTAATAAAAAAAAATTTGTACGCGCAAAATATTGACCACGGTGGGGATCGAACCCACAATCTTCTGATTCGAAGTCAGACGCCTTATCCATTGGGCCACGCGGCCATACGTAGTTGCGGAAAAACATTTATAGCAATCAAATCTATTTGCAAATACGCATGTTGGCATAAAACCTTATAACTTTAAAATAAAGTTAAATATGAAAAACAAACACATTTAAACATTCGCTTTTATTTTCTAAAAAAAAAACAAACTTTTATTGACTAAAAGTCTAAAAGATTTTTTTTAATAATAATAGAAACTAAGTAATAAAAACGTATGCGGCGAGAAACTTGTCCAGTATTTTTTATACTTGATATGATTATAAGAAAAATATTTTGTATTTTTTAAGTTTTTTTTTGTATATATGTCTGTATATATATCTGTGGCCATTAGACAATTTATGATAAGTGCAAATATGACATTTTGCAGGAGAAGAGTTTGAAAATTTGATTTGTTGCCATAACTGTCCGACGACACGGGTTTCGAAGTGGAGCGCACAATCGTCAATTTCTAAAAAAAGTCCAGTGCACCCCTGCCTCGCCCTTTTCCCTCCTCCTATAATATTACTTAAGCTACTAATAAATTTTTTTAAAGAAACAAACAAAAAAGATGTTTACAATTTATCCACCCGTGGAGCAGTGGTTAGAGTTCTGGCTCATAACCTAGTGGTTCAAGATTCAATAAGGAGTTGTGAGCTTTTTTTGGTGATATGCTATTTCGTTACAACTGAAAAAAAAGTTTTTATTACGCTGAGTTTTTGCGCGTACTTAAAACGCGAAGAAAATCGCAATGTTAAACAAACATGGTAAAAAAGAATAAAACCTATTAAAATTATGTCAAAAAAACTGAAAATCATAATTTCTAAATGTATTTATGAAAAATAATAATAATAATAAAGAAACAGAAGTTTATCAAAGAACATCAATACAAGAAGTGAAATACAACAAGTGTTTCATTACATCAATACAGTCCACATCCAACCAAGACGTTGTGAAGTTTATTATCAAATTGATATTTTTTACTATTTACTCAAATTTAAGACTCGTGCGCAAAGGTTTGGAAAATATATAAATAAATAAAAAATATTTTATGTTATATAAAATATGCTGTTTTTAATTAGATTTGTAATTATTATATAAAATATTTTTTTTATATTTATATAATTTACAAACCTTTGCATATGAATCTTGTACTAGATTACCAAATATGTTTGACCGTTATTGAAAATGGTGCATCCATTAGTGTGTGTATATACACCATTTGTTGTTTGTTACTTTTCATTTGTTAACAACCTTCAAAAGTATAAATAATAATAATGTTTATATTATATATTTATAAATATATATATATATATATATATATATATATATATATATATATATATATATATATATATATATATATATATATATATATATATATATATATATATATAGTTATTATTATTATCTATACTTTTGTGAAAATTTCAATTAAGTCTAAATCATTTTGTTTAAAGCAACCTAACAAAAAATCTTGTTTCAACATAATTTGTTAGTAAAACAAGTTATTTTAATACAGAGTTGTTAGTCCTTGGCCTTGCCTTAAGGCCAGAAATAAAGGTCTTGGCCTTGAAACTCTTGGCTTTGGACTTGGCCTTGAAAGTTTTGGCCTTGATCCTGATTGTTTTGACCTTCATTAAAAAATACATAAAATTAAAGAAATAAAAGTTTTCATTCTTTATTTTAAGTAATTAATCATTCTTTATTGTACGTAATTACTTTATTAACTTAAGCAAAAATTTTAGTCTTTGGTCTTAAAAATGTTTGCATAGGCGTTGGCCTTGAAACTCATATTCTTGGCCTTGTAAGGGGCAGGTTTTGTCACTCACCAAGGAGGGGGCTTGGTCTTGGCCTTGGCCTTGTAACATGTGGCCTTTGGACTTGCTACATCTGGCCATATTAACAACTCTGTTTTAATAATTATTTAAAAAAATAATTTTTGATTTTCAGTGTTGTTTGGTTTGAACTCCTCTCAGGTATGTGGCCATTCCAGGATGAGCATAGTGAAACAATTATATGGAAAATTGGAAAAGGCTATAAGCAAGCTCTAAGCGGAATAATTGAAATTTCTAGAGAAGCCAAGGTAATTTATAAATATAAAATTTTGTATCGAGTTCTATTATATTTTGTGAAAAAAGTAAGTATAAATCTAGTTTTAGTCTAATTAAATAATTAAAAAATAACAATATAAATTATGATAGAGATATTGATAATTTTGTATTATTAATAATTAAATACCAATAAGTAATAGTGCAATTAAAAATCCTTTCAATCGCATTAATCTCAAATATACTTTTTATGTATTATTTCTTTGTAGGATATTTTGTTGATGATGTGGGCATATGATCCATTAAACAGACCTTCTTTTGAGAAAATACTTAAGGCCTTTGAAAGGCTACCAAAAAGAAAATTAATTCGTTCACCCAGCCAACCGACTTATTTAACTCGGTCAGCAAACGCTCTTATACTATAGCGTTTCCATCCTTTTCTCATCGTTAGTCACAAATCCCCATTGTAGATTTTCTCATCATTGGCTGTGCAACCATCCCCATAGAAAATTTTATCATCGATATTATAAATTGTATTTTATTTTTTCTATTTTGATTTTATTTTTATATGTCATTTGAAAAAGAATTTAGACTATTATTTTATTTGGGAAATGTAACTGGTATACATTTTTTGGAATTGCTCAATCGTAATTCAAAACGAAAATTTTTACTTTAAAAACAAATTCGTTCTAGTTATTTTTTTCTATAAACTTTTTCACAAAAGTTTTGGGCCTGTTAAATATCTTATTACTTACAGAGGTGAACTTATTTTTTTGTTCATCGGTGTTTTAGTCACTTGAAATTTTGTAATATATGTTTTTTATTGGTTTACAAATTTTCTTTTTCATTTTGAAGAAGGAAAAGAAATCAAATTTATTATTTTTCTTTTAAATTCTTATTTCTTTACTGAAAAAATGCAAAGTAATATTTATATTGATGTTTGGCACGCAGTGTATTATTTCATTTAATGGTAATGATTGAAATAACGACAGACAGGTTTTATCACCATGGTAACTATTGAACGATTGTTAAGTTTTTGGATTTTTATATATATATATATTTTTTTTTTTGTTTTTTTTTTTTGTTTTGTTTTATTTATTAGCTTTTTTTTACTTTCTGTGTCAGTGTTTTTTTTTAATTATTTTTTATTTATTTAATTAAAAAAGTTCATGAAAATATAACTGCTGATTATTTAATGAATTTTCAGAAATTTTAGTCAAAATAGTTTTTTCTGGGGACTGTCTGTATTTCTTATCATTTATATATTTTTGTTGTTTTTTCAATTAGTTTTTGTTGTATTAATCCTGAGGTTTTTTATTTATACAAGACAACTAATGATATAATAATCACTTTGATTTACTTTTTTGAATTAGTAATAAAACAAACTAGTAGTAATCTTAATAATAAAGATATGGAGAGTGTTACTCGTAAACTAATATGAAAGTATGGTGAGAAATACATCAGTATTAAATAAACTCGGGAATTTAGTAGTTTAATAAAATATTCTTATTAGGAATCGTTTTTGTATAGATTCCTTTAAGGAGTATCTATACTCTGATATATAACGTTTTAAATGTTTTAACGCCCAGTCTTAAAAATCCCGTCGGGGCCATGCTTGAAATTTACAACTCATCTCCACGTCGAGTCCTTCTAAATTAATATAGTTTTATGCTATTATATCCTATATATAGACTCAGGAAAAATTAAAAATTTAACACGGACCAAATATGAATAAAAAATAAATAAGGACCAAATCAATAATAGTCACATAGAACTAAGGATAAAAATATAAATAAATAAGGAAAATAAAAATACCGTGTAGTTTGATATAACCGTTTGGAGCTTTGAAAAACGTTTTGAAGAAAAAAAATACAACTAGATAAGGGTAGGTTATTGTTTCAGGCCATATTTTATAAGAAACTTAGTGTAATATTTAAATATTTAGGCCATATTTTATAACAACTTAGTGTAATATTTAAAATGATGTTTGTGCGTAAGATGTACTTCGAGGAAACATAATTATCAGACAAATGAATTTGATATCAAAAGAAAGTGACAGAAATTAAATGAGGCAACGAATTCCTCATAATTGCATGTGTAGGGGTTTGGTATATACGATAAAGTAATTTAGTAATTAACTAATTTGGGGTCGTTCATAAAATACGTACCCTCATAGGGGTAGGGGGGTCTTCAAATAGCGTACAAAAGCGTAAGAGGGGTAAATTTAATATAAAAGTACGTACGCACTAATTAAAAAAAAATACTTAGTAATGTTTGTTTTTCTAAATTATCACAGTTAACAAGTACTTGTTAATAACTAAATGTTTTTCAACAGTGTTGATAAACGGTGTAAATCTTCTCGCCTCCACTTTTCTTCCGCAGCAGACGGCTGCTGCCTCCCGATCAATTTTTAGCGGCAAAATGTTCTTTCTTCCACCTCCAGTGGCTTCCGCATATCTATTGGCGGCCGCAGCAAGAGTTCTTTTTTGGAGGCAAAATGTTTTGGAGACCGACGCTGATAGAGAGGCGGAAGCCAATGGTGGTTGCCTCTAGAAGAAATTTTGGAGGCCGCCTCTAAAGCCATTTAGAGGCCGCCTCTAATGGCTTCTGCCTCCTAACTGACTGCGGCCGTCAAATTGGAGGCAGAAATATTTGCCTCCCGCCGGCGGATGTAATGAAAATAATTGCTCGTTTGCTTTAAAGCTATTAAATATTAACTAGAAACAAATGTTAAATACTTAACATCATAATTTGTTTTATATAATTTATTAACTATTTAAAAAGAATTTTGAAAAAAAATTATAATTTTAATAAATTTTGAATAAATTATTAATTTTTATTTCAAAACAAATGTTGAAAATTAAAATTTTTTTTACATGCCTTTAGCAAAAAGTTAAAAAAAAAGGTTTATGACAAATAATTAAATTGTCAGTTTTTGATGAATGTTTGATGTTTTGTCGCCCTTACGTCACGCTGAAACTTTTATTTTTGGACCATTAAATTAGAAATTAAGTTAGAAATTATTAAAAAAATTTTAATTTGAAAATTTTAAGATTCTTGAATATTGGCATTTAAAACGTGATGATCATAATTGGAAGAAACTCTATAAGGTTTCTCAAGTTGTTTTTGGTGCTGCATTTTCTCAGGTAAAAATTGAACGAGATTTTAGTAGTTTTGCAACAGTCTACATTCATTTGAGAACTCGACTTTCGGATGAAACACGAAACGCGATATTAGTCGTGAGACAAAATTTGGGTTTGCTTGTCAAAGTAAATTTCTTTTAACAACGTTAAACTTATAAAAAATGAATGTACGTAACGCTATTTAATTTAAAATGTAAAGCAAACAATTACTTTGTCTAAATGATAAAACAAGTCTTGTCTTTAATTAACGGAAGTTAATTTCAAATCCAGTGAAATTAACTTTTTTATTGTTAATTAAATTGATTTTTAATTAATTTAATGTAAAAAAAAAATGAAAAAAGTTACGAATGAGAATTCTAAAATTTTTTAATTATAAAATTCATTTATACTTAAATAAATGTTCATTAAAGTTTGGTGTAAATGTAAAAATGCGAGTTTATTTGATTGTTTCAGAAAAAAACCATTCTCTGTGACATTTAAACGTTTTAAATTTTCATACGTTTTAAAAGAATAAAGTCAATTTATGAATTTTATTAGAGTCAGTTATTAATTTTTGTTGTTGTTGTTATTGTAATTTGGCAAAACTATTAGCGTAATACAGCGTGGTCGCAAATTTTTGATAAACATTCGCAGATATTTTTTAATAACTTTTACAATATCCAATTATTAAAAATAAGTATTTAACGTTATGGTAAATGATAAAAGAGATAAAAATTTTAGCATGTTGACTTCTAAAAAACTTTTACCAAAATCTGTCAGTTTAATAACTTATTATAATTTTTTCTGTCAAAAAAATTTATTCGCCAATTGCAAAGGAGTAAAATTTCCAACTTTTAACTTTTGTTTTTTATGATTAAAATAATAATTTATTCTAGTTGATTAATTAGTTTTAAAAAAAAAATTAATTTAAAAAAAGAATAGAATTTTTTTAAATACTCAAAACTTTTGCAAACTATCATATAAAATGAAACTTGATGTCAAGTATTTAACATTTGTTTCTAGTTCATATTTAACTGCTTTAAAGCAAACGAGCAATTATTTTTGATTACATCCGCCGGCGGGAGGCAAATATTTCCACCTGCAATTTGACGGCCGCAGCCATTAAGGAGACAGAAGCCATTGGAGGCGGTCTCCAAATGGCTTTGACTCCAAA
Organism: Hydra vulgaris; assembly: GCF_038396675.1. NCBI lineage: Eukaryota > Metazoa > Cnidaria > Hydrozoa > Anthoathecata > Hydridae > Hydra > Hydra vulgaris. Next base: position 30,972,544 of record NC_088929.1, read on the forward strand.
ATTTCTTCTCGAGGCGGCTACCATTTGCTTCCGCCTCTCTATTGGCGTCGGCCTCCAAAACATTTTGCCTCCAAAAAAGAACTCTGGCTGCGGCCGCTAATAGAAAGGTGGAAGCCACTGGAGGCGGAAGAAAGAACATTTTCCCGTTAAAAATTGATCGGGAGGCCGCCGCCAACAGCTTCCGTCTCCCTAAAAAGTCGGCCTTTCGGCAGAAAGTTACTTTGCCGCCGGGCGACATTATCAACTCTGTTTTTGAATAAATAACAATTATTTTTTAAAAAATAAAACCATCCGTCTCATTGTCCATAATTCGCCAACAAACCAATAGAAAAGTTAATTTTCTCACTAAAGGTTCTAGTTTGCCAACATAAACGGATGTATAGTATAAGAGAGGTAGGGTGTAGTGTCCTTCTATGCAGACGGACATGTATTACAGCCAAACCAATTTTTGAGTCCGCAAGAAACAGGTTTTAGGCTTTGTTTTCAATATTACTCATCTCTCGTAAGACTCGTTTTTTACAGACTTTATAAAAAGGGTACTTGAAAAAAACGTCTGCCCTAAATAAAGTTTTTATTTAATTTGCCATTAAAACAAATTTTTTCAAAAATAAGATATAAATTATAACTGTGATTCGATCACGGAGGCTTTCGATGTAGAACAGCTTGCATTAACCTCCCTGGCTAAACAAACTAACGTAAGTTATCATTATAAATTGGATTATAATGGATTACAAACCTATAATCAAATTGCGCTTAAATTTGTAATCTAATATTTATATCAAACTTCCGCTAATTTATTTTTTTAATAAGGCTGCTAGTATTTAATTAAATTTATAAAATTATTAAATTACAAATAATAAATAACTTACAAAAAATTTCATATCAAATTCCGTTCGTTTAATTTTCTATTAGAGCTGCTTGTTTGACTGTTGCAGGAACTTGGTTTGAATTACAATTTCTTTTAATGATTAGTGTTTTAAAAAACTAAAGTTTTTTTTTTCGAAAATTTTTTATAAATTAAGTTTTAAAAAAATAAATAATACCAATGACATTAGTGATCTCCGATCCGGTTTGTGTGTATAACATATTTAATGGTAGAAAGTAATCATTATTATTATTATTTTTTTTTTTTTTTTTGCCTATTTTATTAGCGGTTTTAATAGACCGGTTTGAGTTCTCGTTTTTTTGCATCTAATCTGTTAAATAGATTGAATGGATATATTTTGAAAATGAGTAACCTAACTAGGTTTTTTATTTATGTTTCCAAATTGGTCATGTTGTTAATCAACCTGTTGAGTTTGACCACAGATACTCCCTTACTTTTAGAGACGTGGGTGATGTAATTGAAATTGGAGGAGATTTTTGGTATCAGTGGGTTTTTAAAGAAGGTTGGATTTCAATCCTTTATCGCAATGATCCACGAATGTAAAGGATTCGGTCAATGTATGAATGGTGAATTTGATAGTCCATTCATGAATTTTATAACACTGTTTAGATCTTCTTTTGGACCATGAAACGTAAAGAAAAAGTCATTGATAAATCTTTTATGATTTTTGATGGATTCAGAAAATTTGTTTGTGATAGTTTCTTTCCCTTCAGGCATTTGTTTTTGAAAGTTACGTTCAAAATGTCTTTTAAACGTTCTTTAAGAGAAAGAATGTTTAGAAGACGTTTAAAAAACATTTAAAATACATTTAGAACATAACTTTTAAAACAAACCCAGCAAGCACACAACGTTGAAACAACGTTGATCAACGTCGATCAACGTTATTTCAACGTTGTTTCAACGTTGTGTGCTTGCTGGGAATGCCCGCTGTGTTAATTCTATTCATTTTGGGATATGGAGGGGTCACTCTAGTGTTTTTAGAGGTTCCTGAAATTTGATGATAGTATATATTTCCAAATTCAAAGATACAGCTTTCTGATTTAATATCTAAATAGAGGTGTACTGATATGAAATTTGAATGGAGGTGCAGGTATTGCGCCACGGCTTCCATCTCGCCTTTGTGTAAGATATTCGTATACAGATATGTTACATCAGCCATGGCTAGCCAATACTCTTCTGAGGCTGTATCTTGATATTTTAGAAACCATGAAAAATTTGTACTATCCTTAAAGAAGCCTGGTAATAGTTTTGCAATGGGTCGGATAATTTCAGTAAAATTCCAGTAGGTAATCTATTGGTTCTTCACAACCTGAGACGATTGATCAGAGAAGAATGCCTTATTTGTGTACCTTTAGTACTTCATAAAAAATTGGACAGCAACATGGGTTATTTATCTAAGATTTGTGGATAATTTTTCAATGATGATGTGTTGGCTGTAAATATAGGTGACTAAGACATTGACTTTATTTAAGACGTGTTGAGTAGGGTTATATGTTAATTTTAGTACGTTACTTGATCGTCATACAGGGTCAGAATCTGTGTGTAGTCTAAAATAGGCTTGTAGACTAAAGACAAGGAAATATATAAAAAATTCAAACAACTGTAAGTGTCTAGTATTTAGACAAAATTGAACAAAAAATTGTTAGTAATAGGAGTAAAGATGTTGTTGTAAATTAAATTTCTTTGTTCATAGTAAAACGAAGTTGTTTATAATTTTTTTATTAACAATCTAACTATAAAATTTCTAAAGTAATAATATAAAAAAGATAATATAGAAAAATTGAATTTGTATTTAAATTTTTCTTTATTATATAGAAAGATTAAGTAATAATTTTTATTTAATTTTTCTATAAAATATAAAAAAATTAAATAATTTCTATATTATATTGCTTAACATATAAGGTAGAGGATCATCAGCTTACTGAATTTCCGCCAGTGAAATCAGCAGGAACAACCTATCTACCTTCTCCAGAGAACATAGTCTGTATTAAAATTACACACTCTGGGTGCATCCCAGCATCAGCCCACACTAGGTAAATTGGATAAACCAGGATAATATCCTTGTTTAAATATCACTGTCGGTGATATCCCAATCTGTTTAGAAGGTCAGGGTTTGGATTAGGATCCCATTTAATTTACTTCGCACACACACACACACACACACACACACACACACACACACACACACACACACACACTCACACACACACACACGAACACATACTGTTTATGTTGTTTTTATAAAAATAACAAAATCAGACTTATCAACAACTCACAAAAATTATCAGACTCACCCCATTTTAAAGATCAAAATCTTTTTAAACAATGTTTTTATAATAATTATAAAAAATAATGAACAATTTTTTGTAACTATATTATGATTTATAAAAAACATTTATTACAAAAACGTAATAATTTAAGAATTTTTTTTTTATAAAAATTTAAGAAACGAAACTTTTTTTATTTTATTTAGTAAATTATTTTATCACTTAGTAAAATATTTTATATGTGTATATATATAATATATAAAACATATGTTTTTTATAACATTTTTTTTACAACTTTTTCAAGTTTATTAAGTATAATTCTAAATTAAAAGATTAATTTAAACAAGTTAATTCAAGGACACCCGTTTTTAGCAACCATTTACATGTATACATTTTTTTTATTTTGAGATTATAAAATAATAACTTTTTAAAAAAAGAATTTCTTTAGTATCAAGATTAATTATATTCTTTCGAAATCATACAAATATATAATTTCTAATATCGTAAAATCCCCTGAGTTTGGTCGTCATTTAAGTTTGGTCATTTAAGAAGAAATAATAAAAAAGCAAGCGTTTTTCAATTTTTACAAACTTCTTTTCTCCAATAATAGGGTAAAGTAGTTTAATAACGCGACCTTTTTATATTTAGTTAATTATTATTATGTAAACTCTATATTTTTTAAAAAGTCTTTTTTGATTAGGTAGTATGATTATTTAGCTCTAACCACGAAACATATCTTCGTCATTCTTACTTCTCTTTTTCGATGATTTTCGAGTATTTTTTCAAATTATGTTTTTTGGCCATTTTTCTTTGACTTGGCCTGGGCGTTTCAGTTATTTTATCCGCAACTAAATTTCGATCGACAACAACAACAACAACAACAACAACAACAACAACAACAGCAACAACAACAACAACAACTTGCATATTTAATAATCTTCTAGTTTTTACTTTTCTAATTATTTTAGGTGATGCAATTATTTAGGAATTATTGAACGGATACTAGATGCAAGGGTCTGAAGATCAAGGTTCCAAAGTAATAAACATGCCAACATCAGAATTTTTGCCGTTTATGCAACTAGAAATTACACTGCGTCCAAAAGCTACTTGGGGGATAATATTAGGGTTGAAAGGATAGATTCCTGTTGATCTGAATCCTGATATGGCATTTGCTGGTGTAGCGGTACGCAACCATGCTTCAGTAAATAATAGTGGAAATTCCAGTTTTGACAGTGATAGTCCAGGAAAGTTTCTTCTGAAATTATCAATGGAAACATTCCAGTAAGTTTTTAAAGGTTTGAAAACGCTTTTGTCTAGAAGTTGAAGTTCGTGACTACAATGCGCTGGAAGACAAATCATATGGATGTTTAACTTTTCGGCTTCCTTTATTACAGCAATTTCCAAGTGACTACGATATCCGTCGAAAATGAACAAAGCTTTATCTGGTAATCGGTGCTGGTTAAAATGACGCAAAATAGTACAAAATTCTTCCTTAGTTATATACCCTTTTGGAGTCATACGAAAAATACTTCCAGGTGGCAAATTATCCCCGTACTCATGTTTCGAATTTTTTCCTTTATACAAAATCATAGGTGAAATCCAATTGGTTCCAGTAGCATTTATACATGCAACTACAGTAACAGTTTCTCCTCTATCTGCATGAGTAGCTGTGTGTACACGCTTTGCTCCTTTTTTGCCATTACTACATGAGTGCCAGTCATTGTTAATTGCAATCCAGGTTCATCGGCGTTGTAAATCAATTCAAGATGGTGTGGCAAAGTTTAGTTTTTAGTAGACTTTATCACCAAGATTGTAAAAGTTTTGAACAGTTTTAGCATTGAATCGCATTAGCCTACCATAACTGAAACTTCTACATTTCCTAGAAGCAACTTCAGGATGGCGCCTGAGAAATTCTGCGAGCCAATCTTTGTCTGAAATTATTTATTTCATTAGTATAGTTTTTTTATTCTTAATATTTCATTTAAATGTATGGACAAAATTGATTTTAATTAATTTTTTTAAACTCGATTATAAAATAAAAATTAAAAACTATTAAAATAAGTACCAGCAATTTCATTCTTGAAACGATGTGGCAGATTTTTTTGAGTACATATTTCATATGCATGTTTTCCAAGTTGTATTCTTATTATGCCAAATCCTATTTCTTCAAGACGAAATACTCTTTGCTTAATTTCAGATTCTACTATTTTGGGAATAATGCACGTTCAACCTAGTTTACGATTTAGTGATCTATCCTTACTCGTTAACCAGTCTCTGAGAGTTCTTTAAGGAATGTTATAATTTCGCGATGCTGCCGCTACTGGATTTTCAGTTCTAACAGAATATAATGTCTTTTTTAAATCCTTTGTTTTCCATTTTACCCTAATAGTTATTTTTTTAGGTTTAGTCATTCTAAAAATAACAAAAATAATATTTGACAAATTTTCTAACAAAATTTTGTAAATTAATCGAAAAATCAACATTGCATTAGTTAAGTGACAACAAAAGCATTTATAAACATCTTTAAGTTTAAAACAATAAAATAATGAGGTTGTGAAAAGATAACAATAACAAAAGTACATTTAAAAGGAAAAGGTATTCCCTAAACAGTCATTTTTGTGTTAACTGATGCAATTAGCGCAGCAACTTAAACAGTATTTTTAAAGAATTTTAAAATTTACGTTTTTTGTTTCATTTTTTTAAATTTCAACATTAAATATACAAACAGTAGTTTAAAATAAATTTGAGAGCAAAAAAGTTAAATTACAAGCTTCGAGTGCAATTACAACAATATAGACAAAATCTCAATATCGAAAATCAAAATAAACATGTGGCGTTATTAGCCCATTCCAGCCTGGCGATATTGGCCAGATATCAATGTTTTATGTAAAACGGTTTTTTTTTTGTTTATATAGTATAAATAGAAACGATACTTTTTTGATCAATGATAAAAAAAAGAATGGTCTAAAATCACGCTCTCTACACTGAATAATTGCGAATGACTCAAAACGACAATAAAATGGGCGAAAGTTCAAAAAATATGATGTTTTATAACTAAATAATGATTTATCTAAGAAGTTCAGACAATGTTTTCTAAATAGCGCCATATTCTTTAAGCCAACTTTAAAAAATGAAATGGCGATAAAGCCACCGGCGGTATTTGGCTACTTTACGGCGGTATACGATTACTTTACCAATTTTTTGTCACTTTTCGTGTAAGAATCATAAAAAACTATGTTTACTTAAAATCTGCTGAAATAATTCGACTAAAAAACAAGAGTTTTGAAATTATGAATACGATTGAAATTTAAAATAACCAAAGCATTGAACAAACCCAGTAGGCACGCAACGTTTTATTCACGTTTCAATCACGTGTATTTTAGGTGACTTCGTCCAGGTTACTATTTTACGTGAAAGTCACGTGAAAGTTACGTGCCAAAATATCTCGTCTTTCGGAACTTTTTTTATTCTCAAAAAAAACTGGCATAAGAAATGTGAAATAATATTTTTTATTATATTAATTATTTTTTTATAGTATAGTTTTTGTATTCATTATATTAGTTATAATTATTCACTTCTATGATAATATAATTAATTTTTATTGTAGTATTATCATAATTAAAAAAAAAAAAATTGGTCTATATAATATCTTTTAACGCAATGCATTTAAAACAGAACTAAAAAGAACAAAATATTCTAAGTTGTAATATCTAATATCTAAATTATATCAAATTAAGTTAAATAAATTAGTACCCTGTTTGCCGTCCCTATTTGCCACACAAATAAGATTAAGCTCAAATACAAGGTATGCTTTTTTTCTACTTTATGATATAATATTTTAGACTGGCGAATTTGTCTATTTTGCTTACTTAATTTAGTACGAAATAAGTTATGTTATAACGAATTTAATATTAAATTAAGTAAGCTACATGGACAAATTATGAGTTGTAGCAGAACTTATTCTTGATTCTTGAGCAATAATAATGTCTCTAGAACTTCTGTATACATTATTACTCAAGAGTCGTTTAGATAAAAACCCAAAATAGATTTTCTTTATTTGGTTTTTATCAACAAGGTTAAAGAATTTATCCAAGATAATATCAATAAATAAATGTGTTATGTTATTTATTATTGATATATGTATATATTATTATTAAATACTTTATCTTTTTATAATATATGACATCTTGATCTCGTGCTTTACTTGTTAAAAAGGGTTAATACTTATTTATTTCCTTTTTTTATATTATTTGAATATTATATGAATATTATATATATATTCGAGTTATATGAAATTATTATTATATATATATTATATGACTTTTATTACTATTGTTATTATGTACAATATAAAACAGGTTATTAACACGGATTTGTTCGATGTTTTCCCCACAAAAAGATAATTATGATGCTATTGTATTTGAAACTGCATTTTACCTATCTTTCAATGTTAACAACCTTCCAATATGTAAAGCAAGTTTCTCTCAAGTATAGCATTGCTTTTTTAAAAATTGTTTAATGATTTAGATCAAAGAAATAGCAACACCAGAAAATCTTGTTGCCAAAACAGTTGGTGACTCACCATGTAAGATTTGTGTTAAAAATTTGTGATTTAAGATGATTATTTAATATTCATATTATTATTTAAGTTTTTATTTGTTTCTTTTGAGCTAAATTTGGTGTTGTGAGTTATTATTGGAGAAAATATAGACTTATTCATTAGATAAAGTTTAATGCCTGCTCTTACCCCGTTTCCTTCTTCATGTTTCAATCATGTATATTTAAGGTGACCTTGTCCAGGTGACAATTTTACTTGATTAAAACGTGAATGTTACGTTGCCAAAATATTGTGTATTTTGGAACTTTTTTTATTCATAATAAAAACCTGTGATTAGAAACTTGGAAAGATATTCTTTATTTACTATTTTTTTATAATTTAGTTTCCGGGATTATCTCATTCGGGATATTCCCGGAATACCAGATATTTTTCTGAAATTTATCTTTTTCCAAATATCCGAAAAATTTTCCATACATACAACTTATATTACAAGTTCCATACATACAACTTATATTACAACATATAACAAGTATATATTATTCATCTATTTGTTTTTATGTTGTTTTAGTCATCATTCATACAAAAACTAAGAAAAGTTTTTAAAAAATTGAGAAACAACTTGGCTGAATGCAAAATTATGGGAAAAATGAGGGGGGAAATGTTCTGAATTTTTTCAGGATATTTTAAATATAATGATTACATGAAATATGTAGTTTATATAATCATTATTGTAATTACTTTTTATTTTACTTTTATAATAATGTAATTATTTTGCATTGTAATTTTATAATAATTTAAAAAGTAGGGCGTAAGATATCTTATAACTCCGCAATGCATTTTTGACAAAAATAAAATGTCACATATATAATATTTTATCCAAACATATTATCTTATAACTAAGTTTTATCAATTTAGGTTTAATAAATATATTATAAAGCTTAGTTCAAAATTGTGTAACGTTATGGCAGATAATTATCATATTGCAACACGCAAAAGATCAAACCCTACTACAAGGTATACTTTTTTTTCTACCATATTGTATATTATTTTAGACTGTCAAATTTGTCAATGTAATTAATTTGATAATAAATAAGTTATTATAACTTATTTAATATTAAATTTGTTAAGCTACATGACAAATGATAAGTTCTGCATAAAATATTATTGACAAGGAAGACCCAATGGTATTGTTATGTTATTGCCTAGGAATATCATTCTTTAGTAAGACCCAATAACCTTTTAACTTTTAAAGTTTGACTTTAAATTTCACTTTTCCCTCTCTTTGTCTTCTTTTTTGATCGCACTCTGTAGTAAGAATTTGATTTAATTCATATCTTGTTGGAGAATGCAACTTGATTCTGAGTTGAATTTTCAGCACTCTGTATTTATTGGTGACCTAATTTGATAATACTTTATTATACATATTTTTAGTTTTATACTTAATATATTATATATAATTAGGGGTAGATAAGGCTCCTTAGCCATGGTGAATCTTTCCACAACAAAAGGAGCCTCAAGGTGAAAATCTGACCATGGATAAGGAAAATCATGATATAAAATCCCCACTATAATGCTTTGTGGTTATGTGATAACTATTACATTTTTATAAATTGTTTTAATTTTTGTGTGCATTCTAAAATGACATTTAATGCTGTTCAAAACTTTGTAGATTACTCATTTAAAGCAACTTCGTGGGCTGTCACCTTTGCATCTAGTGAGTTAATGTATGAACAAGTTAATGCAGAAACAGATGCAAATATAAGAAGATGGAAAACAAAGTAAACAAATTATCATGTTATCACATAGTACACAGATGTTATCACATAAGGTGAGTACAGGTCTTTTTCTAATCACGCCCATCAGTTATTAACTTTATATAGATATAGATATAGATAAATCTATAGATAGATATTAGATATAGATATATATAGATAACAAATATTTTTTTAAACTTGTATTTTTTATTATGTACTTCTTTTTTTTTAATCATCTGTCGACTTTTTTGTTACATCTTTTTTATTAAATACTTATTTACTTTTTTAGCAATCAGAGTATAAAATTAGAAGGCAAATGACTTTTATTTTTTTACACTGTATGTAATATTGTTTTCTTAAAATTATTTAATGATTTAGATAAAAGAAAACAAATAACACACTAGAAAATCTTGTTGCCAAAAGTAGTTAGCAACTCTCAAAGTAAGATTTGTTATAAAAGTTTGTGATTTAATATAATTATTAAATAATCATATTATTATTTAAGATTTTATTCATTTCTTTTTAGCTAAATCTGATTCATTAGATAAAGTTTGATGCGTGCTCTTATAGAAGAAAATATCGACTGATTCGTTAGATTATGTTTGAAGCGTGCTTTTATGGGAGAATAGATATATAAGTTTGAAGCGTGCTCTTCGTAAGTTGCAGATCTACGACTTCGTACTTATTACTTATTGGATATAAGGAGGATATTTTAACAAAAGTGCAGCTTTTATTACAAATTAAAAATTTTTATGTCAAGAACTAATATACTGACTAATAAAACCATGTATTTTAATACGTATTAAATATTTCCTCGACGATGAGTTTCTTTTCTTTACACGAATCCAAACACTTATAATTGTAATTATAAAGCATAATTATTGCTTAAATATTACGTGCCAAAATTAACGTAAAAAGCACGTCTTTTGGACAGTTTATGGGGACCAAAAAGTCACCTAAATATCACGTGCCAAAAGTAACGTGAAAAACACGTCCATAAATCACGTGAATTGGTCATTTCATGAGGACCAAAAAGTCACCTAAATATCACGTGCCAAAAGTAACGTGAAAAACACGTCCATAAATCACGTGAATTGGTCATTTCATGGGGACCAAAAAGTCACCTAATTGTCACGTGCCAAAATAACGTGAAATTCACGTTTTTGTCACGTCGCTGTGCCTACTGGGAAAGGATTAAATTTAGCAATAGGGCATTTCCATTTCTGTGCGTAAACTTTTCTTTGTTTTTACAATTAGAAGCTGGGACTTATATGCATGCTATTATGATTTTCTTAAAAAACAATTATAACAAAAATATTTTTTTCAAATTTAGGTTATCTGAACGTTTAAATATGTATATTTTTATCATTTTGTGTGTGTGTGTGTGTATGTGTGTTAACGTTAAAAGTATGATAATATTGATAATGTCAATAGTTTGAAAAATATACAATAGTTTTCAAAACACTATCTAGAAATATTTGATTACTGCTATTTCTCATTGAAAATATATTAAATATGAGTTGCAGAGATATAATATTTCAATTGAAATACTCACAAGCAATTTATTTTCATAAAAATAACTACATGAAATCGACAAAAAACTTCCGACATTTTATAGCATCATTTTAAATTTAGTGTCTCTTTACTTTTTTAATTGACCCCTGCCCCCTATCTCATATACGTCATGCAGACCCCCTTTTCCTCATCCGAGCGTACGTATTTTATGGACGATCATTTAAGCAGTCTAAAATAATTCTATTTTTGCGCTTTCGTTCGTAGAGACTTTAAAAATATTCATTTTAAATTTTATAATCATTGTTGTAAATACTTTAGATTAATAATAACTATAATTATTATAAATATACAAATAAATATTATTATTATTTGTTACTTTTATTTTTCTGATATGCATTTTTACAACCTCGTTTTTTAAATAATGAAAAATTAAATTATTTTAGGCCTTTAACTGTAGGAAGTACAACCAAGTATTTAACTGTAGGATTAAAAAGTATTTAATGCTAGTTTTTATTTTCATTATTTTATTTTTACAAAATAAATTGAGAATGATTGTCAGTAAAATTCATTAAAAAGTTTGAAAAAAAGTTTGTTTATGCCTGAGATATGAATGTTCAATGCTTAAAGGATGCTTTTCTCTAAATGTGGATAAAACCAAATTTATTTTGTTCCACAAAGTTAATAAATCAAAAAATATTCCCATCAAATTGCCTAATCTAATAATAAATAACACTAACATTAAAAGAGAAAACTCAGTAAACTTTCTAGGCGTAATCTTAGACGAACATTTACGCTGGAGTTTACATATAAAAAGTATTGAAAATAAAATAACAAAAAATTTAGCAATGATATATAGGGCTAAACCATTTTTAAGCAGTAGTTCTTTGAAAAGTTTATATTTCTCTTTTATTCATTGTTATTTAACTTACTGCAATATTGCATGGGCAAGTACAAACCATACAAAATTAAAAAAAATTGTACTGTAAACAAAAACACGCGTGCAGAATAATTTTTGGAGCTAATAGAACACTACCTTGTGAGCCTCTTCTGCGTATACTTGGAGCATTAAATATATATAAAATCAACTTACACCAAGTTTTAATGTTCATGTATAAAACAAATTTAGGATTATCTCCTAAAATATTTTAATTATATTTTGACAAAATAGTTCATAAATATCCAACAAAATTTTCAAGTAACAACTTTGTTGTCCCAAAATATAATTCAAAACTAACTTCATATTCAGTTCTTTATCGTGGACCCTACTTGTGGAAAATGTTTCCCAAAATTGTAAATACACATAAAACTAGTATAGAGCAGTTTAAAAATGAATCAAAACAAGCATTCTTACTTATGGATTTTAATATATCCGATTTTAAATGTTTTTTTTAATTAAAACTCAAATACATAAAATAATTAATACAAAATTATGTCACTGAGTGTATCAACATTTTTTTTTTTTTTTTTTATTATCTTAATTATGGTATTACCTCTATGACGTTTGCTAATTTATTTACGTTATTTCTATATATATATATATATATATATATATATATATATATATATTCTATTAAACACCCAATAATTACATAAATTATAGATAAAAAAAAAAAACAAATAAAGAAAATGCTATGTGTGTTCTTGTACTGTTCTTGGAATGTTTTCTTCCATCAAAGTTCTAAATATAAGTCTTTGTTCCTTTAAATTCCATAATTGGACAGATTGTTTTAAAATTGCGGCGACATTGGCATCTAACACTTCCTTAGGGCGTGCAGTTTTAATTTTATTGCCCTCGATCATACATTGCAACATATTAATACCAAATTGCTTGCATATTTATGAAGTTGACTTGCATTTCTATGAAGTTGACTAATTTATTTTTGTTATTTCTATGGTGTATATTAATTTATTTACTTTTTATTTTTAAATCTTACTTTAAATTTTTAATTCTTAAATAACTGATAATATCTTATTTATTTTTTCTTATTCTGAAAAAATGATCTTACTCTTTCCTTAAAGTTTTATTCTTTAAGTTTTTCTTTAAATGATAAGGAATTGTTATCTATTTTACTTTTTTACTTTCATTTTTTTTTTTTTTTAATAAATAGTTTGTTAACTATAGATATTTAAATATTACGGTTTTTGTAAATACGTGAGAATAGGGCTCGGTGATAAGGCTAAATTAGTCTTCTTCTTGCCCTGCCAATATTTATTTTTATTTATGTGCTTCGAAACTGTATGTATTATTTAACGGCAAAAAAAAAAAAAAAAAAAAAAGAAAAAAAAAAAAAAAAAGGATGAATATTCATCATAGGGGTAGAGTATGGGATACAACGGGGCCAGGCTGCCCCCCTTGAAAATTAGTTTGCCATCCTTGAAATTTTATCTAATCTTATAATAAATATTATATCGATTTTTTATTTTTAAATAGAGGAAGAAATCAGAGGAAGAAATTAAGCTTTTTCCGTAAAAAACGAAGAAATAAATAATCCTTTGCTATAAACATACTCAAAAAAATCGTTAAGATAAAAACTTGGAAAACTTGACGAACGAGGGAATCTTTTTTTCAGATAAAAAATACGTTTTTTTGATAAAATAAAACTTCAGATAGTCTTTTGATTTCAATTTAAGATTTTTTTCACGCTGTATACTAGTGCTTTAAAGTAAACCGCGGCTAGTTGGCTCGGTATTTACTCTATGAGCTCTATAACCCTAAAAGCACATTTATTTGAAAATATTTAAGTATAGTCTTAAAAAGTATGAATTCGGGTAATTTGTAAATTTGCATTCATTTCCAAAAACAAGTTCCGGGCCTTCCCAGGCCCTCAAAAAAAAAAAAAAAAAGAAATTGCGCTAACTTACCCCACCACGGGGTAGGTTGGTGCAAACTATAAAAATGATTATTAATGTACTATTAAGTGCAAAATCAATAAAAACGTTTTTACTATTAATTTTGGCAACAAATTTAAGACAAAAATTTAATATTACTTTAAGCTGGTACTAAATATTAGTAAGTATAACAGCCAAAACAGTAGCCCACTTTTTGTCTGTGAAAAAAAAAACTAAAAAAAATTTTTTTCATTTTTTTGTAAGAATAAATTTTTTCAATATTGTTAGAAATTAAAAGAAAAAATTAGTTTTATAAAAATATATACTTTTCTCCATAGTAAATGCTATGAGCCAACTTACCTCGTGAAAACTTTGCCAACTTACCCCGAAAGCCTTTTTTTCAATAAACAGTCTATAGACCCTGAAAAGCAGCAACTTTGAATAAAAGTCAGTCTGGAAATAGTAAACCAATTGTGACTGGAGCTTTTACAATAATTTTTTTTTCATGTGACTCACTATTTTCTTTGTAAAGTAAAAAGGAAGCGATGTTCCAAAAGTTACGTTAACAAAATGATTTTGACAAGCTCGTTAGATTCTACAGTTTCCAGTAAACTTCCTATTTAACATCTACGAGAAAGCAAGAAAAGCACTCAACCATACTTTTTCTAGTCTGATTTTTCTCGGCTGTCAAGGCTTAGCCATCAGAGGCAAGACAAAGGAGTCTTCGAACCTATTCCAGCTCTTAGAACTGAGGTCTATGGATGTACTGGTTTTGAAAAAATGGATAAATCAACCAGCAAAGTAAGTGAATGTCAGATGTCACAAATGAAATTTTGTTGAATTTTTTTAGTTTGTTGGATATAAAAGGAGGTATTATTAGCTAAACCAACAATTCATTAAACCTTGTATTTCACTTTAATAGTTTTTATAATTTTTTAAATTGTATCGGTATCGATATCCTTCCGTACTGTGGACCATGAGTTCCAAACTAATTAGGATTTTTGTGGATTTTATGAGACAGCCACTACTAAAATCAAGGATCTGTTTTTGATTATGAAAGAAGTGCTTTTTTATTCCAACTTAAGACTCGCAAACTGTCAGGGACAATGCTACGACGGAGCTGCTGCCATGTGTTCTGAAATTGCTGGCTTGTTCTTCAACAAGAAAGCCCTTTATGTTAATTGCAGAGCTCACAATTTAAATTTGGTTGTACAAGATGATATAAGAAACATAACTGATATAGAAAATATCATGTCCCTCGTTCGAAAGTTCATCGCTTTTACCAGAGGCTCACCAAAGAGACTCGCTTGGTTTTCAAGCCTAAAAGACCAAAATGAAAGCGAAGATGGTCACCAAAATGGAACATCATTTAGATCTTTTTGCCCAACCAGATGGATAATGCGCTAGCCATCTCTAGTATCTATTACCAGTAATTACAGATCACTTCTGGTTTGGCAGGAAGATCTTACCACCAACCCTGACTTTACCAAATGCCGAGTGGAAGCAATGGCCTTTTTGTCTTCTTTTCAGTTTAATGAAACCTTTTTTAAATTGGAATTTCTTCGAATCATTTTTGCCATCTTCGAAGACTCAAGCATTTAACTTCAGGGAAGCCAACTCAACTTAAATAAAGCTGAACCCATCAATCAGACCCTGAAACAAATTTTAAGATCTTTGCGTACTGAGTCCTGGCCCGTCCCGAAGAGATTTTATTGGGGGGGGGTGATGTATCTGTTTTTTGCCGACTTAATCAAAAAAAAAATTTTAACCGACTAAAAAAAGAAAAAAGTTCTCGTTTCCCAACATTTGCCGACTGCAAACTATAGATCCATTTTTGCTAACTCCAGTGTCCAATTTGCCGACTAATAAAATTTGTAGGCTAGACACCACCCGCCCCCCCCCCTCTCGGGATGGCCTTGGCTAAGTCTTGTTTCAAAACACTTTTTGATGCGGCAACTGAATCTGCTAAAACGATGGATTTAGACAAAGCAGCTCTGCCCAGGAAGAGTAAAGTACCTGCAAGATTTGAATTCGACTTCAGGGATATTTATTACCAACAAAAAGGACCCAAATGAGGTCTACAAGCAGTTATACTTTACCAGTTTAGATGCAGTTTTAGTTGGTCTCACCAACAGATTTGAATCAACTGAAACCACTTGTCATTTAACATGAGTTGAAGAGTTTGTGATAGGGTTAAAAAACACTGAATGTAGTATCGACTACATAAAAAACTTCTACAAGGAAGATTTTCCTAATTATTAAAGAATGCAGCTTCACCAGGACCTTTTCATTGACGAAGCTAATAGAAAAAAAGTTTAATTAGAAAATTTTCAATCAGCTCTAGATTTCATCCGCGCTAAATGATCAGCTCTAGATTTCATCCGCGCTATAGAGAAGCATTGCCTCGAAAATTGTTCGTTTTATTATAATAGTTCTGGCCTAGCTAGTGTCAACTTGTACAGCAGAACGATCATTTAGTAGTCTGCGTAGACTAAAAACTTTTCTTCGATCGACCATGAGCCAGGAAAAGTTTATATAAATGCTGTATACATTCCAATCAACACATCGCAATATTACCCGAACTTAAGCTATTTTACGGTATATTTGTAATTTAATAAATAAAAATTACTTATAAAGTTTTTGCTTTTTTTTAATTTAATGGCTAAGTTGATATCAATATGTTTCACCGCACGATGACTACTAAACTAATTGATTAATAATTAAGAGAATTAATTTGCGGAACGGAACTGAGACTATAAATCCGAGTATTGATTAATCACTTAAAACGGGTAAAATATAAATAAATGTAAAATAATTTATTTTTATTATCATAGTTAATCGCTAAGGAGTGATGTGTTCTAATAATTATCATAATCAATCTCTAAGGTGTAATGAGTTATACATTATTGTAGTGTTACGTTATGAGGAAATCAGCGACTATGATAATTATTAATAAACTTGGATAATAATTCGATTAAATATTGAACGTTTTCGCTGATATTTAATTAGATATACGAATTAAAAAATTGCTCCTTAAAAATCTTTTTTTTTTGGTGGCATAGCTATACTTTTTCTTGCTGTAACATATGTTATATTTGATTTAATCAAAACGTATTCGTATAAAATAAACCCCAAATACAATGCCTAACTTATGTAAACTTCAAATTATGTAATGTTAAAGCACATATCAAGTTTTACAGTTTTAATTTTACTTGAAAAATGCATTGAAGCGAAATTCTTAACTTTGATTTATAGAATTTATTAGCCGTTTTATAAAGTTTTTTGTTTATTAAATCGTTTTAAAACTTTCGTCAGAAAACGTGGCTATGTGGCCAAAGTGGTTAGCCCGCAGCGTTTCTGAAGTACATTGCTGTGGTTCAAATCCTACCACTTGCACCATTTTTTTTTATATATACAATGTTTTTCTGTTTTTAAAAATAAATATTAAATATTTTTGAAATTCTATAGATATTATATACATAACATATATAAAGATTTAAAAAACTTGAAATTTTTAAACATATCAAAGCACCTAGAGAACTTTGTTGCGAAATACTTGTGGTATTAATGTATTCAGGTAATTTTTTCAATTATTCAGGTAATTTTTTCATTTTTTCATTTATCATAGCTACCTAAGTTATGCAAACGTTGCCTGGTGTAGCACTAACGTGACTAAAATAAATAAACTATTAATTAAACAAAAGCATGCTTTAAGAATTATTGGAAATGTAGATCGTTTCTCACACACTAAACCTCTATTCATTAAATTTAATATTCTCAACGTATTTCAACTAAATCTTTATCAAATTCTTATTTTTATGTTCAAAGTTAATAAAAAAATAGCACCTATTTTATTTAACTCTTTTTTGGAAAAAATATATCATCGATACCCAACACGATTTTCAGAAAACAATTATGTTCAACCTAAAACCTATTACTCTGTTACTAAGTTCTCAATTGCTAACAGAGGTCCTAAACTATGGAACATGCTATTAAATAATGAGTTAAAAACTATTTCTTCTATCAAACAATTTAAAAACAAACTTAAGCAAAAGCTTTTAATAAATGACAACGAATTAAAATTTTTCTGAAGCCTTTGATTAGGAGTAATCACGTTTGTCTATTTCTTTATAAATATGGTTTAAATATATATTCCATATACAGTTCAATTTGTACATTATGACGTTGTTTTTTATCTGATATAATAAACTTTACATATATAAAAGACACATTACATACTAAAAATGTTTTTAAAAAATGTTTTTTTTTTTTTGTTAGTTTGTTTGTTGTTCGTGTATTATCTGTTATTTTATGATTTAAATTCAAAAGCTTTATAAATCTAAAACCAGTTAGGAAAAAAATAATTTAATTAAAATAATTAATTAAAAAATCTTCGTATACTTTTGGATATATTACACTGTAATATAGCGTAAAATGTTTTTTAGTTTTTAATTCATCGTTATTTTATTTTAACGCAACGTTTTGTTTAACGTTTATTTTACGAGTTACTTTGTTTTGTATTTTTATTATTGACATTTTTATTTAAAGGGGCATGGTGATAAGACAGAACTTGTCTTCTTCTTGCCCCAGCCATGTATTTATATATTTGTTCAAAAGTGGGGGATATCACAAAGGATATAAATCAATTTGAAAATTGATTTATATGCTTTGTGATATCCCCCACATATGCAAATTGTTTGAAAAAAAAAATTATGTAAACTTAATAAGGAAAAAAATTAATAAGGCCACCCTGCTACTCCAGAAGGTGCTGCTGTGGAGGCAAAAGAAAATTAAAAAAATAGCCCATAGTTAGCAAAAACTTTAAAACTCTATTTTTGCTATATTTAATTTTTTACTATAAATACATACGGCTAGATTGAAAAAATTGAAAATGTATTGTGTTATGGGGTGGATTTGAACCCTCGCAAAATGACCGACGTCAGCGCATTAAACCACTGAGTTATCGAAGTTATGCATTTCATAGAAAAACAAATAACTTTATAAAACTCTTACAACGATTGCAATTAATCTACACTTTTTAAGTGGGTTCTCTAAATAAGCACGGTTTTACTGCATAACAATAATGTTGCGATTATATATAAACAATATATAAAAACAAATATGTTATATGCAAATGTAAAAAACCATTTAAATAACGTTATATACAGGAATGTGTGTAATATAAGAAAACTTTTCTAATAATGTCAAGTCTTTTTTGCTTAAACTGCTTGGCTTTGAATTTTTCTTTTCCTGTTAATTTTATTGCAGAAAAACAGATCAAATTAACTTATTTGATACATGACCCGTTTTACAAGTCCTCATTTGCTTTGAAAGTAAATATAACCTTAATGAGAGGGTTGAAATTTTATTATAGACTTAATTTTTGAAAAACATCATGAGAAATGTCTTGCAATTGTCATCTATGATTAAATTATATATTATAAGTTTATTATTTATGATAAGTTTATTATTTATGATAAGTTTATTAACATATTGTTTATGTAATCTGAAACTTTTTATTTGCGGGAAGTAGTTAAGTTCAGAATATTTCTTTCAAAATATATAAACGGGGGTAAGTGTTTTAATAAGCTCTCTACGTATGCGGAAAAGGTGCGTACGTTAAGTTTTTTTTACTCATAAAGCAATTTTTTTAAATTAATTATTTTTTTTAGCTATTACTAAAAAATAATAAAGTAAATAAAGAACAAGTATAAAAACGATCGGCGTAGAATAGATAAGTATAAAAATAGTCAGTGCAGAAAAGACCTGTGTTTACGTATCAGGAAAGCTAGGATAAGGAATGGAAAAGGTCTGTGAATAGACTTAAAAAGACCCATATTTTTACTGGTCCTTTCAGCTAGTAATTAATAATAGATTAATATATATAATAATATATAAATAGTATATAAATAGCCAAGATAATCAACACTGTACCTATATTCTTGCTATTAGGACTAGAATATTTTCGTTTTTGCTTATTTATTTAAGTCAATTTATATTAATTTTAATTTGCTATAAGATCTGTTGACACTGACATAGGAACGGTAGAGAGTATTCAACACAAACAGATATTTAAGGAAGTATTGAGATTGCATCTTGCAGATCAAATTAAGACTTTTGGGGCATAAAATAGACCATGTTAGTTTTTGTCCTGTGAATGAACATACCGCTATATCAATTTCAATAAGATTTACAGTACCAAGAATCTCTTCATCTGTAGCTCATATACCATCTGCGGCCATACCACTTTTGGTGAGATAACTTTCCGCGTCTTCACCTAAATACCACGATAAGAGACTAGAGCAAGGTTCTGTTGTCATGTGTTTCATAACCAGATCGCGAACACATACATGTTGACATTCAGAACCTGACAGCAAAAACTAAGTTGCTCGAAAAAAACAATTTCCATCAGCTTTGCATGCATGCATTTTCAAAGGTACATCATTTTCTTTTTCATCAATAAGATCTGGCAAAACAAGTATTTTGAGAGCAAGTTTTTCAGCAATTTTCTGGCGAATATCTCTGGAGGGATGTTTCATTAGGTTGAGGTGACGTTGAAATTCATCTTTATCACCATATTCTGAAGATAATTCAGACATTTTTGAATTACTTTCTTTTTCAATAAATGGTTGAAGATGATGTAGAGAGTATTTTTTTTGCAATGTGTTATTCCCTTTACTGTTACTTAATAAGCATGTAGAATTTGATAAAACATCAAGAATCTCATATGGACCCAGCCACGAGAAAATCTCTTTTAAAATTTCTTAAAAGTACTTTCTGACCAACACAATACTTTGATGCTGTTGCATATTTTCTGTCATAGTCAATTTTTTTTTTCTTTTGTGAACAAACGATATTTACTTTTGTGAACAAACAATATTTTTCTTCCATTCCTCTTTTCATTTCTAAAGCTTTTTGTAAAACCTTTTTATCATATACAAGATTATATTTATCATCATTGAGTGTATCTATGTATTTTACATCGATTGGAAGGCAGGGCTATCGGTTATACATAAGGAAAAATGGTGAGTACCCAGTTGAACTATGCACTTTAACACGTAGAGCAAAAAGGATTCCATCTAAAACTGACACCCAATTATGAACATTTTCCTTTAAGACCTTACTGATTGCTTTCTTAACTGTTTGGTTCTGTTTCTCTACAAGACCATTGGCTTGTGGATGGGAAGCCAAGGTAACATGCTGCTGAGTACCTGTCATGTCATGTAATGCAATGGTTATAGAGTTTACAAACTCCCGACCGTGGTCATTGGTTTGTATTTTAAAACAATCATGTCTGCATATAACCTTATTGAGAAAGGATGCTACTGGTACTGCTGTTTTGTTGCATAGAAGTTCAGCTTCAGTCCATTTAGAAAAATAATCAATAAGAACAATCACAAATTTGAATCCATTCGATTCAGGTAACTGAACTAAATCCACACCAACTTGCTTCATTACTTGTTTTCATTTTCACACCAATTTGTGCTTCACACCAACTTGTGCTTTATTACTTGCTTCATTACTACTACACTTTAACAGGTTTTAAAGCAGGAGAGACTTTAAGATTTCTGACACCGCTCAAATTGATTTATATGCTTTGTGATATCCCCCACTTTTGAATGCCAAAAAAATCTTGAAGATATTTGCTTTCTAACAGCATTAATGCCAAGGTGACTGGCTAATGCAACAGCTTTCTCTGAAGTTCCTAGACCCTCATGAGCTTCTTTAACTATGCTTAGTTGCTCTTCTTACAATCCACAATCACCATGAGAAACAAAAGTTTATTTGTTGACATTTAATTAAAAATAATAATTAGAACCAAAAAAAAAAGTTTTAAATGTCGAAATTTTTTTTGAAATTTTGAATTAGTTAAAAAGTTTTTCTCACCATCCAATAAAATGGTTTTCTCACCATGCAATACATCAGTTTGTTGTCTAAAATTGCAAAGTTTTTACATTGCCTTTTCAAGTTTGCCTTTTTTCCTCTCTCGTTTACATCTTCAGGAAACTTTTTGTAATTCAAATATTTCCTGATATCATGAAAGTTAATTTTTGTACATCTTGAAAACGCCGAAAAAATAAACGCCAAAAACTGTATACTAAAAAAGTCAGTAAAATAATAACGATAGCAGTAAAATTCCAACGTTGGAATTTTGCTGCGCAGTAAAATTTTAACGGAAGTAAATTAAAAACGCTACACCGCACAGTGAACCGTTTCATACAATCTAGCTGGACAAAAATATTTTGTTCACGAATTCCATTGTTCTAGTCATGAAAGGTTGAAATATATAATATTTTGTTGTTTTATTGAATAATTACCTTGGTTTTAATAACTTAGAAGTTCTTTTACGGAGAATAGGAGGAACCCCCCCCATCCCCCTCTTTGCAACAACCACTGTTATAATAAAAAAAATGAAGTAAAAAAGAAGAAATATATTTATAAAACAAGGATACATAATATTATCCTATAAATTTTATATTTAGTTATCAGAAAACTCGTCGTTTGTATCCACCAAACACTCATCACTTGAATCTTCAGATGACTCATTATTTGATTCATCGGACAAGTTACAATTTCTTATTGGAGCCGGATCAATCAAATTCAAAACCTCTACTGGCAGTTTTTTGCTTCTTTTTCTAGGCAGTTCTCTATGTGAGATAACAGGGTCAGAGATTATTAAGAGCATATTCAGCAAATCCATATTTGTAGAAAGAAGTGACTTTTTCCTAGTATGATGTTCTCAAAATTTCCTACAATCTTTTTCGTGCCTCTTGAGATTCTTCTGAGAGCTGGCCAATCGGAAGAATACACGACTTTATAACTTCCGTACTATGCATTAAAATTTTATGCACTGTAACAGGCATGTAATACCACGAATATAAATGTAAATATAAAGTTCTTATTTCAGAACAAAGTTTTTCAAATTTGACACAGTCAATGTCATGGCCAGAAGGTAGCGCTCTTAATAAAACACTAAATTTTTTAATTAATTCGACTTCTAATCCTGTAATCTCTCCGCTCTTTTCTGGATTTAAAAAAAACCTGCAAGCTGTGTTGCCATCATTTGTATTGCCATAATGAGGTTTCGGTCTATCCACGGTGGTTTAGTAATGGACATTTATTATGCGCATGCGTTGTATTCTGCTCAAATGTTGGTAAACAATAATGTCCGCAAGTAAACAAAGAATTACTAATAAAGTTGCTAAACTTCACATTAGATTTATTTGTAGATATTTCTAAATAGTCTATAAGAAATGATATCAAAACAATACTTTAGGTATGGTCTGTGTCATCAAAGCTATCATTTAAATAATTTTACAAAGAGAGAGAAGTGGAACTAAAGTGAAACTAAGCTGTTTTTTAGGCGAAGTTTAACTTGTGCTTACATTGTAGTCTATATTCTAAAGTTTTAAATTTTTTACTGACTACCTTGATTTTTTTTTTTTAATATAAAAGTTCGTGAATTGTTTAAAGCAAAAATCAAAAACCGGTTACTTTTTTTTGTGATAATATAATGCTTTTAAAGATTAGTAAGTTTTCTTTTTATTTGAAAGGTTAAAAATACTGACAGAAATTTTATATAGGCTTTAATACTGCCATTTATTTTCTTTAAATCATTTTGCAGTATTTTATCGTATTATTTTTAGTATCTACAATTTTTCTTTTTCTTGGCTGAGCTTTTTTTTGATATTTTTTTACAGTTGGGTTGTTTTTTATGAAATGCTCATTCATCATGCTTTTTAATCTACGTACTCCTTTCATATGGCAGTAGGTACTTTTCATGCGGTTGAATTCAGCATGAAGACTTTCTCCACCTTGCTCTCCATAAGTACCTAGTCCTACTCCTCATTTTCTAATGAAAGGTAATTCATGGTACTCCAGCAAATGAAGCTTGGGTGTGATTGAAGCATTTGGCCAGTTTTCATGGAAGTACTTCATGAAATCTTTGATTCGATTTTCTGTAACCAATAATCTGTATATATATATATATATATATATATATATATATATATATATATATATATATATATATATATATATATATATATATATATATATATATATATATATATATATATGCATATATATATATATATATATTTATATATATATATATTTTACAAATAGAGTGCTAAATGTTCTTAAAGAACAGAACAATAAATTAGTAAAAAAACACTTATCTAACTTTTTTCTTCAATTTTAAGTTTTACCATTGCTGGATCATCGTGAAGAGTCCTACTCTTCCTGATGATCAAGCAATGGTGAAACTTAAAGTTGAAGAAAAAAGTTAGATAAGTGTTTTTTACTAATTTATTGTTCTGTTCTTTAAGAACATTGAGCACTCTATTTGTAAAATACACTAACATTATATATATATATATATATATATATATATATATATATATATATATATATATATATATATATATATATATATATATATATATATATATATATATATATATATATATAACACAATGATTTAAAAAAACAAAGGTAAAGATCAAATAACAAAAATAATTTTCTCTATTTATTGTGTTCTATTTATCTGTGTATATCAGTGTCGTTGAACCCAAGTTCAACTACAAGGTTTGGTATAGAGTTGCAAAGTTAAAGGATACTTTTCTCCTAATTTAATATATAAAATAATTGTGAAATATGTATTATATGTAGTAACTGTTGTTAATTATGTATCTAGTTATGTCTAATGATGTTAGTATTAGCCATCTATTCCACTTACACACACACCGAGACACACAGAGACACGCACACAGACACGCACACAAATATATTTATACTGTAATATACATTTAAATTTACGTAAACTTTGTTTTTAGTAAAGAGTAGATTTTATAAATTTAGGAAATATATATTAGATATTATTTTACCTTTCACATTTTGTTAACATGATTACCAACAAAACTTTTCCCGTGATATGCTTGTCTTTGTACTCCTAATGAGTTAAGTACCTTATCAAGTTTGTTTACAAGTAGCCCAAATGATTTCTTTATATGGTCTGCTTCAAGCAGTATTTTCAGTTCTGAGATCTATGATTAAATATGTTCTTGAGATAAATTTAAAAAAATATAACCAATGAAACAAAACTTAGATATTCCAATGTATAAGATTCTCAACTGTATTATTCCGGGTTTAATTACCAATCTAAATTAAATATTTTTAGTAAATAATAAAATTTAAAGTTGTTACCTGTTCTTTCTTTTTCTTTTCAAAGTGAATCAGGTGACGTTCAAATACTAATTTAATTTTTTCTTCTGTTATAACACGTGTTTTATCTTCAAGTGCTTGAATACTTATTTGAAGTTGATTTATTTGGCGCTGGTGCTCTATATATGCATTAAATTCCTCACAGTCAAGTGTTTGGTTGGTTACTGCCATTCGACCTGCAATTTTTATGTCAATTGTGTGACAAGAGTCTTCTAACATGTTGAAAAACTTTAAGCATATACCAAGTGAGATATGTAAAGCAGGAACTCTTATCTAATAGTACAAGAAAGTTTATATTATTATTTACAATTGCATACACCACCATATACATTTACCCCACCAATAACTTGTATTGTATTCTATTGAATAAACGATTATGTGAATTTGCGAAGAATTCCTAATAAATAAAATCAAAATAATGTGAATAATAAATAAAAGCAAGGCACCTGATCAAGTGGCACATTGAACAACCGTTGGTCAATAACATTGTCACATAACTTGGCAAACTTGGGATCTGCACCATGGTTGTTAAATTTTGCTAGAGATAAATCTAGTTTCTTTAGTGATCGCATTTCAATGTTATCGTTAATTGGATTTGACATTTCTTGACTTGTTATGTTGCAAAACAGGCATGAGTGTCTACCTAAAGTAGTTGAACAAGTTTGTGTTAAGAAAGCAAAATAAATCATGTTGCATGTATCTGGCCCAGATGAGTTTTTTTAAAGAAATCTGTATTAAATATGTACTTACCATTTGCACCAGTTATTCTATAAATTGCACATAAGAATTCATAATCACCGAATACAAATACACGAATCCGCTTTTCTCTAAAATTGAACACAATTAAATTATTATACATTTCTTTAAAAAGAAACTGTAACCTATCATAATCCTGACAATTGTGGTAAGAAACCAATAGTTGATGATTTTGTTTATGTCAAATATTGGTTGGATGTTTTTGAATTTTTTTAAAAAGATTTGTTTGTACCTATCTAGTCTATCTAGTACATTTGTTATATGTCCTTGTAGATTTTCGATATATGCATGGCAATTCCTTGATTTCATAAGAACCTCTTTTTTTTCAACCATAAATGGAGCGTTTTTAACAATAAGATCATCACATGACCATTTCTTAGCCACATTTCTTTGTTTTGCATTAGAAGCACAAATTACATTGTTGTTTTTCAACCACCTAAAATGATAATGTTTTTTTTATTATCAATAACTATTAAAATTATTGAATTTGTCTTTTCAAGATTTCTATATAATAATTGCAATCTTGTGTACCTAGATAATATTTTCATGTTGACATAAGTACTGCTCATGTTTGCTTTTAAACTGATCATTTCTTCAGCAGATATTTTGGCTTTTGAAATATTTGATTTGCTCAGAATATTTTCTTTTTCATTTTCATTGAAAGATTTCAAAAGAGTAGCAGTTTGCTTGATTGTAGAACTGATGCCTTCTCCACATGTTTTGCTCATATTATGTTTTAGATGTAATTGTCGTCTGCGAATTGTGCGTAAACATACATCTGAGCTTTCTTTGTAGGCTCTTGGTGTTGATGTGAAGCATAAGGGCTAAAATGTTGTGTAATTTATTTAAAATATTCAAAAAATCATACTATAGTTTCCTATTATAAAATTAAAAGCATTTTTGTTTTGTTATAGTAATTTTACAGTTCCTTTTTTTGTAAAGATAGTCTTACCCTTGATCCTCCTGTCGGAAATTCAATTACATTGGATTTTGTTTGAGACATTTTTTGTTTTATTACATGCAGAGCAGCATCTTCAATATTTCTTGGTATAACACTTGTTGAATGCAATGCAAATATATCTGAAAAGTTTATTTGTGAAGTTGATGAAGATGATATTGATAATGTTGTTGAACTTGATATCGGAGTTGTCTGACAAGTTTTTTGATGTTTCTTTCGTTCTGACAGTTGTTTGACTTTAAACAATCTACCACAACCTTGCTTGCATACTTCTTGCAAATTTTCTATCACTTCAATGACATTGGTTAATGAAATTAACCCATCACTTGGAATTGAAAAGGAACATTTAGGGCATTTTGTTTTTGTTATTAGTTTGCCAATTATTAGTGGTAATAGACATGGTGCACAGAATGAATGAAGACAGTTTTTTATAATAATTGGTTTATGCATAATTTCGTTGCAAATAGTACACACACAAAGATGCACATGAGGGTTTAAAGTGAAGTTAATATCTTGCAGTTTAAGATTAAATTTTGTTTGAGGTAAAAGTTCAGATTGTATGTTATTTATTTTGTGTCTAGTTTAAATATTTTCACTATAACTAATACTTAAAGGTCTTCCACTTATCTTTTTCTTTTTTTTTCTTCCTTTATTGGCTTTAAAGCAAACACATTCAGTTACATTGCAATTTTCAGGCCAAGATCGTAATTTTAATTCAGTGTTTGAACCTTTTTCAATATTTCTTAATATTGAAAAGCATCTATAACACATTTTTTGAGGATGCTTATTTGGGTGGTCCTTATCGATTCGGATAAAAAAACAAAATTCTATTCTAACAATATGTTTTGTTAAAAGAACACTATCATTATCTAGACTTTCTCCACATATTCTGCATAATGTTTTTAGTTTTGTTTCATGTGACATTTTTATGTGTTTTTTTATTGCTAAAATATAAGATTTGATGTACAAAATTTTTAAACTTAAAAAAGTAACCGGACTCTGATTTTTTTTTATTATAAAGTTAAAACCATCTTTTTTTTAAATATATATATCTTTAAAGCATAAAAATTCTAATAAATGCTTAATTATTAAGTTTTAGTAGTAAGGATGACCATAAAATAATTTTCGACTTTCCTGCGTATTTTATCACATAAAAATTAATAAATTAAGTATTTCAAATAAAATATGTTTTCCTTGGCCACACATTTTATCAGTTTATAGTTTATATCTGATTTATACATCTTCAAAGCAATGATGTGACCTTTTTTATTAGGTTACGGTAAAAGACGATTACAAAAAAAAATCAAAATTACGATGTTGTTGTTGTTTTTAAAGTAACGCATGCGCATAATAAATGTCCGCAAATGCCTAAAATTAAACCACCGTGTATCCACAATAAGTCCCAATTGTTTTCTAAACTTTTGTCTAATCTCTTCCGAACGTTCTCTAATACAGCATTTACCCTCATTGCCTCTAACTTGCCACTTTTTAATGTCTAAACGGTAGCTAATGTGTAGCAAGCATTCGAAAGTACGTATCCAAGCATGCAAGGTGGACAGACCAAAATTGTAATTTTCTTTTTTATCAACCATACCTTTTAATTCACCATTCATCATTTTTGGAGTAGCGCCATAAATAAAACATTTTTGTGTAGGGCGCGTATCGGTTAAAGCATTGCATACTTTTCCGTCTGTCATTGTAGGTAACAGATTGTGTTTCACAATAAATTTAAACTCACTAACAGTACACAGTGTTGAAAGAAGTTCAGATGTTTCTTTTAAAACTTTGTCAGTTTCTATTACAGTAAATTCCTGTGTTTCTTTTGAAAATATGAATTTAATTGGCCGGCAATAAAGTGTTGACGATGGCCGAGGATTTTGCCAAATAATAGTATTACAGTCATCATCTAAATCTCAACGGGACAAACTCTAACACAAACAGAAACTCATCATTAGCATCAGAGTTCCCAAATCTTTGTTTATAAGTACTGTGGCCAGAACTTCGTCATATCTCCATTTGCTTATTAACGTAAGCGACAAATTAGAGGATGCATTTTTGGGAAATTGACTTAGTGTTTCAATTAAACGTTCAGTTGTTTTGTTCAATATGGCTTGAAGTTTAATTTCAGCTCGTGTTTCTGAGAAATAAATTCTTCTGGAGGCTAACACAACCTTTTGGATTTACATAAATTATAGTAAGACGGAAACACTTCATGCCCTGCTTTAATCGACCACTTTCTTGTTTGTTTATGAGTGACAAGTACACTTAGAATCTTTATAATAAGCAAGTGCCTCATCGCTACTCAACTGCCTGCTACCACAAATAACATCAGTAGATATTCTTCGCTCTAAGGTTTCTGTACTTTTTCTAATAGAAGTAGGTACGTTTCTTTGACCCGACAAACGTTCAAAGTTTTTCTTTGGCCGACCTTGAAGCCGACTTCCTTCAGATGTTGTGGAAGCACAGGACCAATGAAATCTTGTTTTAAATTCTAAATTATTGCCCTCTAACCAACTTTTAATCAACTTTTTAATCTTCTTTAGTATAATCCTTCAAAAACTAACACAAAAGAGAATTTCGTTCTTCCTATATATGTTTTTGCCATTCTTCAAATAACTCCAATTTTGTGATAGAATACACTCGGTCTGAAAAAAATTAAATAAAAAATGAAACGGGCAGAGGCGGGCAGCCAAATTTTTATATTTAGACGCCTTATTGTTGTGGTTATAATA
Organism: Hydra vulgaris; assembly: GCF_038396675.1. NCBI lineage: Eukaryota > Metazoa > Cnidaria > Hydrozoa > Anthoathecata > Hydridae > Hydra > Hydra vulgaris. Next base: position 31,002,025 of record NC_088929.1, read on the forward strand.
TATAAAAAAATCAGCCTGGATATATTTGGATAAAATTAGTTATATGCTTTGAAAATTAAAAAACGAAAAAGAAATTGCAATTTTAACATAGTTTTTTTAAATCTACAGAATATCATTTGCCATATTAAATCTACAGAATATCATATGCCAATTATTTTAAATAAGTTTTCGATAAAATACAAAGTACACACACTCTAATGTAAAATTCATCACAGCAGAGTTCATTATTATTCACAATAAATTAGTTATAAGTTATTGTTACACAGCAAAATTGCAGCTATTTTTTTTACAAAATTATGTTTATCTTTAAGTGACACTTGAGCGCTAATTATTTAATACTTAAAAACGCGTGAACTAATTAATATTTTGAAATTTTCTCTAGGGAGTATTCAGTAGTATCATGGGAATATCTACTAATTGATTCCTTAAATTGACTTTGGTCCAGCTAGATTGTATGAGTCGGTTCACTGTGCACCGGCCTGCAATTGGGGTCCTTTATCAAACATTATAACGCTTTTTAATTTATTTTAAACTTAAAGAAAGAGATTTAAAGGGGTGGGAATAAAGAATAGTTTTTTTTATTTCTAAATCTCCTTTTTTAACTTATTTATATTTATAACTTTTAACTTATTTATAAAAAAAAAAAAAGTAAGCATAAAATACGAGACAACATACAAAATTAATTTTATAAGTTAATTCATAATATACTATAATTAAATCTATACTTTAATATTTAAAGTTAGAAATTAATTTAATTGAAGGCATAAGTGGATGAGAGATTTATAACACTCGAATATGAAACTGAGCTCAGTTTCATATTCGAGTGTTATAAATCTCTCATCCACTTATAATTATAACATTAGAAAAAAATTAGAGCTTCGTATTACTAATACTATTAGTATTATGTTTAATATAATAATATTAAAATTATAGTATATTAGTATTAAAGTATATAAATGTCCAATGTCAAATTTTTTCTGTCCTATGATAGGAAAAATTTAGATGAAGGACATCGAGACTTTGGATAAAGTACATGGACAAAAAAAAATATCTATACTCTTAATAATTAATAATGATCTTAATAATCAAATATAATTTTTTTAAATTTATATTAAGGATAAATCTGTTAAAAAAATATATATAAAAAAAAATCAGCAATCCGCAAAAATAATTATTTTTAAAACTTTTGATATCCGTACTCAATGCAACTAAGGCATGGTACACGTTTTTTCGAACTAAAATATTAGTTTTTTTAATTACAATGTATGAAAATTTTTTCATCAAAGAGTATGACATATTTGGTTTGTGTGGAAAAATTATTTTAACCACTATTATAATCTGTAATGTAAAGTTATGTGACTATATCAAATCGTTGAGCGTAGTTTTATTTAGAAAAGATGTAGTTTTCGACGTAAAGTACCTTGGAGATTGGCTATAGATAAGCCTATGGATTTGATTTTTTCATAAAAGCACGTATTAGCGTTTTTTTCAATGAATATAACTTGACATTTAAATTCAGCATTATTTGGGAAAATTATCCATAAAAAAACATTTTTTTAAATGAAAATTAAAGTTATTATTTTAATACAACACCTAAATGAGTATTTTTACAATAATGTTTTTTTATTTTTTATTATTATTTTTTTTTGCTGTTTAACAATAAATAATCAACATATATATACAAGAAAAAAATAAAAATATGTCCGTAGAAACAAAGAAAACAGCAAAATTTTGTCAACAACCGTTTTTGTATATACAATAAAAAATAAAAACTGTTCTTTTTTAAAATGATTCTTATAAAATAAAGAGTTAAACAGACAGGGGCTCAAAGAAGATGAAAATGACAATACATCATCGCAATCTTTTCATAGAGCCCCTTTATACATTTTTAATAGAATATAGATATTAAATTAAAAACCCTAATGGGCATAAAACTGCTGCGCTAATCAGTAAATCAAAAAAAGATCAAATAAAATAAATACTAAAATAATTAAAATTACTTGGTGATCCCTTTAAGCACAAATGGTTCTCAAATTTTAAAAATTTCCTTTTTTATTAGAAACTTAAATGAACTTAAACTTAAAGACTTTGTCATACATTTGAATCCTTTTTGATAACTATTCCATATATTTGGTCCTCGATATGCAATGCTATATTCAGCATATTTATTAAAGATTTGAGGCAGTTCATATGAGTTACTAATATTTGCTCCTAGATAATAGTTTTCATTTATGTTTATTTTAAACTTGTTATTAAAGTTTGCAGGAGAGAGATTTTTATTGAATCGATGCATAAAAATTAAATGCTGATAGATATTTATTTCATAAATATCCATCATTTTCGTATCTTTCATTATAGGTTTGGCGTGTTCACGCTTATTTTTAGGGTAAATGATTCTGCTAGCATATTTTTGTAGACTATAAACTTTTTTAAGTTTTGATGGTTGCGTACTCGCCCATGTTATGTTTGCATAGCTGATGAAGCAATGAATTAGTCCAAAATATATTAGTTTGAGACTTTGTTTATTGATATATGAGCGAACTCGATACATCATACCAATTATATTAATGATTTTAGATTGAATATATCTTATTTGAGGAAGCCAGGATAAATTCTCATCAACAAAAACTCCTAAGAATCTAATAGTGGCTTGTTTTTTAATTAAGTTATCATTTAAGATAAGGTCAGGCAACTTAAGAGGAAGGTTTTCTTCTTGTGTTTCTTTATGGAATAATATATAGTTTGTTTTCTCTGAGTTAAGTGAGAGTTTGTTAGCCCTAAACCAATTATTTACTTTATTTAGTTCAATATTCATATCTGAGTATAATTTCTTGATATCATTGTTCGTTAGAAATAGATTTGTATCATCAGCAAACATGGCCGAATTAAGTTTTAAAAATGCATTGCAAAAATCATTTATATAAATTAAAAATAGGAGTGGACCAAGGATAGATCCTTGGGGGACTCCACATAAAACTTTTAAAACTCCAGATTGTATATTACACACGTATTGTTTTCTATTGGTAAGATAACTTTTAATCCAATTGTAAGTTTTATTAATTATACCATAGTGCTTTAGTTTATCTAATAGGATGCAATGGTCAACTGTGTCAAAAGCTTTTGATAAGTCAACAAATACTTCTAGAGTAAATTTGTTTTATTTAAAACCATCAGTTATTTGATTAACTAATTCAATGATTGCATGTTCTGTTGAGAGGTTTTTTTGAAGTCCAAACTGGTTTGGGTAAAATAACTTGTTTTTAGTGAAGTGATTATAGATTCTATTATAAATTACACGTTCAAAAAGTTTTGAAAATACAGAAAGTATTGATATAGGTCTATAATTGGTTATGTCTGAATGTTCATTGCATTTAAAAATAGGAATTACTTTTGCTAATTTAAGTACATCAGGGATCCCCGATGTTATTAAGAGCTTAATAATATGGATCAGAGGTCTGCTTAGACTAATTTTATTGAAGATAACTAAATCGCTAGTTATTTCATCAAACCCTGATGCTTTCTTTTTTTCTAAAGAGGAAAAGGCTTCTTCGAATTCTTTATAGTTGAATTCATTATCATACATGATAGCGTTATTTGCGGGTTTTAGGTAGTTTTTAAATGAATCAGATCTTATTTTATTAGCGAGATTAGGACCAATATTTATAAAATATTTGTTAAATTCTTCCAAGAATTGTTTTTAACAGAATATGTCAGTGTTGTTAATATTAATTCTTTTTGGTAAAGAAGTTGAATTTATTATTTTCCTTCCCATTATCTCATTAATGGTGGACCACGTTTTCTTATTATCAGATTTGCATTTAATGATTTGATTACTGTAGTATTTATTTTTATTTATTATTGTATCAGTGATTTATCCATCCACGGATTGGAAACTGCTTTTGTCTTAATTATGTCTTAATGTCACGTTAGATTCAGATAAATTATTGTAGTGTTAATTTTTCTACTAAAGTCGCTTTTGCATAAATAATTATAACTTTTAGCCCCATTCAAAAAACTGTTTTCGGTATTTGGTAACATTTTTTGAAATACTCGGTGTCACGTTAAATAAGTAGATCGTTAAATAAGTATACAAAATGATATTCTGCGCATGCGTTAGTTCACGGATACTTATTTAACGTATCAAGTCACGTAAAATAAGTAGACCGTTAAATAAGTAGACAAATTGAACAGTCGAGGCATTTTATGTTAACCCAGACAAACAAATTTAAAAAAACATACGTTAAACGACGAACTTTAAGTCAAGCGAATTGTTATTTCCCAGCATTTTTATAGTGATAGTTTACTACTTTTAATATTTAACTCACGAAAAATATTTTAGTCGAAATTTATATCTTTTTAGTATAGTATGGCAAGACATATATTTTTAAGAAAAGCTTTTTTCTTTTCTTAGGTCACTGGATAACTGCATACTGGATAAGTATACTTTAATGATATCAAATAAAAGACATACTTTAATGATATCAAATAAAATAGTCATCTCACGAGCAAATTAACTGTAATTACTAAATAATTTAACTGCGCATTTTAGCAAAATGTTTCAAGTTAAATTATCTTTTTTTTTTTTTTTTTTTTTTTTTTTTTTTATTTTTTATTTACAATATTGTGATTCTATCTATATAACTGATACAAATTTACAATTTTTATAAAATATATGATGGTAGGAGAAAAAATAAAATCTCACAACTTTATAGAATACAAAGAATATAACTGCAGGGTATCATTATTATTAAAAGAACGCGGGAAACTTGCAGAAGACCAGATGGTCTTGTCATCAAGAAACCGCTTGTACTAGTAATATTTTTTGTATTTTTGTTTTTACATGTTTCTAGTTTCACAAAATATAATGGTAGTTCATTTTATATTGGATTCACATATAATAAAATGTAAGATAAAAAATAATTGATAAATGCTAGATTTTGCACACATAAATATATGATTAGGCATAAATAAAATTATTTTTGATTTATATATTTTTTATATTAATATCTGTTATTGAAGTTTTTTGGGATTTTCGCTTCAACGTTAATTTTGGCTCTAGTTTCAGTATTAGTTTAGTGTAAGTTCATATAATTGTTTATATTTAAAACGAATTTTTTTAGTAAGATTTTCAAACAATTTTGGTTATCTAATTTTGTAATTATGGCATTTCTGGATATCAGTTTATTATAGAGATAGGGACCGCGATATGAAATTGTGAAACGCGATAGTTTTGTTTTTCTAAACGGTATATTAAAGTTTCCTACTTCTCGAGTGTCATATCTATTTCTATTGCTTTTAAAGAAATCATTTGAGAAATGTGATGGGACAAGCCCGAGTTTATATTTCAGCATAAACAATAAGTTTTGATAAATGTTTATTCTATAGACGTTTAGTGCATTAAGGAGTTTTAACAAAGGTTCAGCATGAGTGAATTTGTCTTTTTTATAGACAATTCTAACGGCATGTTTTTGACGTCGATAAAGTGATTTCAAATTGGATTTATTGGTACTTGCCCATGCTATATTACCATATGTATAATAGGTCTGTATAAATGAGAAATAAAGATGTTTTAGATTTTCTTGGGATAACATTGGTCTAGCTTTGTATAGCACGTCAATGTTTTTGGTTATTTTTGTATTTAAATAGTCAATGTGTGCTTTCCATGAAATATTTTCGTCAATTAGTAAACCTAGAAATTTTGTTATTGAGGTTCTTTCAATATTTTTGTTTTCTATTTTTAGCAATGGTAATATATTAGGTATTTTTTTTCTTTTTTGGTTGGGATGGAATAAAATGTAATTGGTTTTTTCTGTGTTTAAAGATAATTTATTAGATTTTAGCCAGATATTAAGTTTTTCAAGTTCGATATTCGTTGTTTCAAAGAGTTCTTCAATAGACTGAGATGAATAAAATAAATTAGTATCATCTGCAAACATTATCACATCAAGTTTGTTTAAGACTTTTGGAAGATCGTTAATTTATATTAAGAACAATAAGGGAGCTAGAATGGAACCTTGGGGAACGCCACATTTAATCTTAAGCAATTTTGAACAGATATTTTCATCAGTATTAACACATTGCTGTCTGTTTAGCAAAAAAATTTTAAACCAGAGTAATGCAACATTTTTTACGCCATATTTTTCCAATTTTTTTAGCAGGATAGCATGATCAACAGTATCGAATGCTTTCGATAAATCTATAAAGATTCCTAAAACAAATTCTTTATTAACAAATGAGTAGTTGATGCTATTTACAAGATCTACGATTGCATGTTCGGTTGCATGTTGCTTTTGAAAGCCGAATTGTTTTGTATTTAAGATATTGTTGTTTGTTATATATTGGTATAATTTATTATAAATTATTCGTTCGAGGAGTTTTGAGAATACAGGAAGAATTGAGATTGGTCTATAATTGTTTAGTAAGTATGGTTCTCCAGTTTTATATATTGGTACAATTTTAGCAATTTTCAATTTCTCTGGAACGGTTGCTGTTGTAATTGAAGATTTAAATATTTCGAAGAGGGGTTTCTTTATTATCGGAAAGATACTCATTACAATATTGCTACAAATTTCATCAATTCCTGGTGCTTTGTTGATTTTTAAAGAGTTTTTTGCATTTTCGAGTTCTTCATAGCTTAATCCGTTGAAAGTTAGTTCGCAATTTAGATCAGTAAAATAATTTTCAAAGGAGTTATTTGCGGTTTGAATTTTAGACGCCATGTTAGGGCCAATATTTGCAAAGAAATTGTTGAATTGTTCGGCAATAGAGTTCTGATCGTTGTGTTCTATTTCATTTATAATAATTCTATCTGGTAAGCTGTTTGTTTTTATATACTTTTTTCCGATTATTTCTTTCATGATGTTCCATGTTTTTTTGGTATCTCCATTAGTTTTTTGAAGTAATTTGGAATAATAAACTTTTTTAGAATGTTTTCTGATTTTTTCGAAAAGATTTTTATATTGTTTATAAGTAGATAGGTTTTCTTCATTTCTGTTTTTCAAATATTTAACATATAGTCTTTGTTTAGTTTTTGAAGATTTTTTGATTCCGCTGGTGATCCATGGACAGCTCAAATGTTTTACTTTTATTTCTTTTTCTTTGATTGGAAAATGATTATTATAGTGTTTTAGAAAAATATCTGTGAAAGTATTATATGCAGAGTTTGTGTTCCCAAGGTTACATTCTTGATACACTTTAACCCAATCTACTGCCGATAGTGCGTCTTTAAAACATTTAATAGAATTTTTATTTATTTTTCTTTTATAAATTTTTTTTTTCGAGTTATTATTTATTTTTGTATCATGTTTTATTGTAAAGTAAACTGGAAAATGATCTGTTATATCAATTTTTATTATTCCTGCTTTTAAGGAGGTATCTAGAAATGAGTTTGTTAGTATGTTATCTATAGCAGAAATAGTATTCGAGGTTACCCGTGTGGGTTTATTAATAATTGGTAAAATACAATGTTGAAACATGTTATCAAAAAATAATTTAGTGATCGGACACTCATTGTATTTTAAACAATCTATGTTTAAGTCCCCGATACAGAACAACTTTTTTTGCTCTTTATTGATTTTAAGAAAAATTTCTTCTAGATAATTAGAACATTTTTTAATATTACCTTCAGGTGGCCTATAACAGGTAGAGACTATAATATTTTTAAATTTGGAGTTGATGATCTCTATTGCAAAGACCTCACTATCTGGGTTAGAAATGGAGTGATCTTTTCTCACTTTTATCACTTGATCATTCCGAACATAAGTTGCAATCCCTCCTCCTTTTTTGTATGCTTTCCTTTCAGAAGATAATAATTTATAATTTGGAATTTGAAAGTTAGAGTTATTTTGGATTGATTCATCAGAACACCAAGTTTCTGTTAGGCAAATCATACTGAATGAATAATTGCAATCAATTAGGAAATGTTTAAGTTTGTCAAAATTTTTATTTATGCTTCTTATATTTATGTGAATTATCGTAAAATTATTTTTATAAGCTTCAAGTTCAGTTTTGAAAGTTTCTGTTTCAAAATATCGAGAGTTAAAATTATACGTTTGAAAAATTTGCGTATCAGCGTCATTGAGAATATTATTCGCGGTTTCAAAGACATTAAAGCGCATCGTTTCAAAATCTATTGTTTTATTTTTTATTGCCATTATTTTAGAATGTAAAATTTAGAACGCGTTTACTCAGTAAAACAAAAGTGTGTTATCTATCTAACAACTGTATTTATTTTAAATTTAATGTTTAATTAAAGAAAAGTTCACACTAACAATTAAGTTTTTCGATTAAAAGTAATTGTTACTTGATCGCACGCACATAAATAGTAAGAAAAGTATTCTGATATTTTCACAGAAGAAAAGAAGAGGATTTATTAATTAGTGTCTAGCTTTTTGTGTGTGTTAATTTACCTTTCCAAGGCCGAGAAAGCCACTACAGTCGAGGAGGCAACTTAAGTTAAGGTTACAACCCTCTCTGAACTCTATAACACCGAAACACAAACCATGACGGACAAGGCTGTTTTGCGGAGAAACAAGTTGAGCGTGGAACTTGGAACTTCTCGATTAAGAGGCGAGCGTTCTACCACTACACCACTATTGCACTACTGTTGAATAATGATTTTAGCGGTGTTATGTTATATTAAAAAGACATTAAAGAAACGACACACTTCATGCTAAACTAAAGCTTTATTTTGTGAATAAGATCAAAAAATTCTTACACAATATAAATAACAAAATAAAATAACATGGTTTCTGTGTCTTTTTGAAAAAACTTAACTTGGTTGAAACTTGAACATTTTTGGAAGAAATTCGATTTTCCACATGGAATTACAAGCCTATATAATATAGAAATATAGTATAACTTAAATTGTATAATAAAAATGCAGTAAAAAAAATTTAAATAATAAATACCTACTTTTGTGCCAGAAAAGTATTTAACAACTGCATTGATCAATTTATGTTAATGAATTTATTTATAAAATGAACTCTAAATTTGTACCAGAAAAATTTGAATCTTTGAAATGTATGAATGTTAAAAATGCTAAAACAGTCACGCCATTTACAAGCCAGAATAGTCTAAACTATTACAATATTCTATAATAAATTGATCAAATATCTCATTAAAATTAAAAATAAAATACCCATATTTTTAAATATTACTCTTGTCGTAGTAGAAGAACTTATAGGTTACTGCTACAAAAACAAACGCTTGTAAGTAAAGAGTTTAATAACAATAGCTATTAACTATATATCAATAATCCTAATTGATATAATAAAAGACTGATAAGATTAAAAAATAAACTACAAAGTAAGGAAAACAAATCATCATGCCAATAACGAAATAAAGAAGAAGCAATAGTTGACCTAAATTAACCAATTATATAACTTTAAACGACTATAAGACATATACAAACATAAAATAAATAACTAACTTATTAACTGAAATTTTAAATATATTAAATAACTAAATTAAACTAAATTATTAACTAAAACATAAGATACATAAACAAACCGACGATAGAAAACAAAAAAACTTTTTTTATGTGTATTATGTCACAAAAACTAAAAAAACCGCAGGAACAACAAGATACATAAACACTAATGATGTAACAGGAACTATAATCCATATCCAGAAAAACTTGAATGACGACCAATTATTATCATTTTGTCTGCACTTACAAAACGATTGCAATCAATAGAAAAGGCAGACCTTTTATGACCACAATCATTTCCATTTGGATGCGTTTGACAATCCATTACTTCGACAATTAAAGGACTGCTTGTTTGACAATTCAAGGATGAACGTGCAACTCTGTGCACTATCAATGGTATATCATCTTTATGTGAACAAATAAAAAGTGAATTTGTAGAACTGAACACACTTCAAATGGGAAACAACATCAGAGGACACATTATTTAAAAGCACCTAATGTGATTTTCTAACATTGATTATCTGTATAAAACTGTAATTTTCTGAAAAACCACCTGAATTAAAGCAACTAATAATACACGAACTTCGAAACCCAGATATTTTAGGAAACAGATATAAAAGCAAACATTGTGCTATATCAATCAAGGTGAAAACTTACTCAAGCCAGCCAGATGGATTTCCTAAAATATCTAAGGCTTTTTCTTTAGACTGTGTTGACAATTTTAAATAAAAATTACTGGCACTAGTAACTGCACAAAAAACTTAAGAAAACTTTGAACTTCTACATTCACTTTTTTTAATTATACTATCAGATTTAACACTTTCTACAACACTATCAACTGGCTTTTCTTCTTTAACTGCTAAAATTTTGTTACTATAAATATAGTTACTATTACTATAGTTATTATTAGTATTATAATTGCTAGAAGATATAGGAAAAGTTTTCACTTTAATAACTTTTATTTTCTTTCTTTCTAAATCATACATTAATGTGGATGTAATCTTTAATGCTGTGGAAGTAGAATTTGTATTTTTATCACATGGTTTTTTGTTTATATGCATTTGGTCAGTGATTTCCAAACAATAATTATGTACTTTTAAAATATTTGAAGAGATAAAACTTAGATTTTCTTCCAAGTAAGGCTTCATATTGGGGATAGCTACAGCTGATTTACAACCTTTACCATTAAGGGACACAACAGCTCCAGTTGGCTTAAAGTCGGTAATTATAGCAGGTCCGAGCCAATCATGCTCCATACAGTTACCTTTGCAACCTATCTTTTTGTAATTTTTTACTAAATCCTTGCCACCTATTTTAAAGTTAAATGACTTGAAACCGTTTAAATGTTTTTTATCATGGTACTTTTGTATTTTTTTTGTGTGCAATACAAATATTATTATTCACTACGACATGAACTGCAAAACGGGAATCCATTATTTCTTGAATCTGTGATTCAGTTGCATTACTTTCTGCAATGTCAGTATTATCATCATTAAAATCAGGATCATTACCATTGAGAGCTAAAGATGGAAAAAGTGTTGCCTCCCTGCCAAACATTAAAAATGGAGTGAACTTAGTTGAAGATTGTACACATGTATGGAGACCAAATAATACTGGTTCTAATAAAGTATCCCAATTATCTTGGGATTCTTTAGCTACTTTTGAAAGATCTTGCCTAATAATTTGATTTGTTCTCTCATCTTGTCCATTTGTTTGTAGATGATAAGCAGATGTTATTAAATGCCTAATATTGAAAAAATAAAATAAAAATTCATTCAAGCTATTTAAAAATTCTCTACCTCGGTCTGATAGTACTTTTTTTGGAGGGCCAAATTGATAAAACAAAGTAACAAGACACTTAGAAACAAAAAAAGCAGATTTTTCTGGTATTGAAAATACTTCGACATGCTTACTCCAAAGGTCAGTAACAGTTAAAATGTATTTATTACTTTGTGTTGTAAGTGGAAAGGGACCAATGAGGTCTATACCTAAAAACTCCCACAATTAGATGACCTTAATTGGTTTCAGTACTGGAGCACAAGTTTTAATCTTCTCCATGCTCTGGCACTTGTCGCATTCTTTCACCCATTTAGTAATATCACTAACCATACCTAGATAACATTATGCAAACAATATGATAAGCATTTTGTGCTGGAAAAAATTATTATTATAATTACAATTACATTTAGTTAGAAAATGAACCATGTTGAAAATCATTTTTAATGCAAAGAAGACAATTATTATATGAGAAAATTTGATAAAAAATATATCCAATTGAAATATTTAACCCTGTTACCTAGCTAATAAAATACACTTTTTAGCTTAATTCTTGTGTTATTAAGGCCAAAATGAGCTCCATGATTAGAGTCGTGCAGACCTCTAAAAGCATGTTTTTTTTCTTCATCTGTTAAAAGAGCTTGCAGCTTATTAAAGACAGTTACATAGTACAGCCTTCCACCTAAGAGAAAAAAATAAAAAACAAGTGTTTCCACACCTTCATCAAACTATTTCAAAACAAATGTTCATTTGAAGACTAGTTTGCAGAATTTTGTTTGCAATGTTTACATTTGTATGCCAAAGGTGTATGCAATGGTTACTTTTGAGTACTTGTATAAGTTTATGCAATATTATTCATTGCAGAACTATTTCTGTAATGTTTAGAATGGTATATAAATTATATGCAATCGTTTACAACACATGTAAACATTGGTAAACACATGTGACATGTGTATGCAAAACGTGTATGCACGGTTACTCTTGTATATGTTCATTTGAAGATTATTTATTTGCAGATTTATAACTGCAATTTTTACAAGCGTATATAAATGATCCGCAAATGTTTACATTTGTATACAATGTTTACATTTTATCACAGATTAAATTCTAAATCTTTAAAAAAAGTTAAAGTCCAAATACAAAATTACTCTTAATATTAATACATACCAGTAAACTGAAATTTTTTAGAATATTTTAGAAATGATTTATGCTGTTTTAAACTCATTCATTTCTTAATTGTTTCATCATAAAGATATTTTTAACATCTTCAACAGAGTAATCGTGGTCAGCCATCTTTTTTGTTTATAAGCAATGTTACTTATTTAACGCTGGGTTTTAGGATCCCAATTTTACGTGTTTCAGTGTTTTTACGCATGCGCAGAACTATTTGTCTTATTTAACGAGCTACTTATTTAACGCGACATCGGGACTTATTCGGCCATCTTGAAAAAATAATTTATTTTATTCAGAATGCGTAAACAATTAAAAAACAGAGGGGGTAAATTTTATAAACAAGTTACTTTCATTTTCAAACTCGTTTCGTTTTTATATCAGTAGTAAACTTTAATTTACATTTGGTTTCTTTTACTTTTATAACAATAATTTAAAAGTAAAATAAGTTACTTTTAACTTATTGTTATAAAAACAATTATATCTTTGAACACTAAGTCGATATAAATAGCTATTATGGCTTCGGTAATGTATTAAGATAAATACTTTTTGTTGTTAGTACAGCGCACAATGAAATATATATTACATAATTCATTCCAACTACTTTTAAAAGTAGCATATTTTTTTAAAATGTATTAAATTGTAATTAGGTTTATAAATTATGTCAAGAAAACACTTCAAGATATCTTTATAATTACATTGATATATCATTGCAACGACCTTTTGTCCAGCTAGATTGTATGAGCCGATTCACTGTGAGACGCTTCGGTTGTTTATAATATATTGCCATTATTTACGAATTTTTTTATTTGCATAAATTAAATACCAATAAATACATAGTTGCATTGAGTACTTGAAGTGATACGTGTCGAACTTGACACGTACTCGCACGTAAGGGGTACCAACTCCAAGTTCTGTACCCCGAGCCCGGCTTTGCGTAAAAATCAAACTCAGCATGGAAAATTATTAATGGATGAGTGTATCTATGTCCCTTAGTATGTAATTTATTGTTGTGAGTAAATTTATGTTTAAAATAACTCCTTCATCCACTGTGGAAATGGTATTTTAGCATATTTTTGAGTTATTATTCATGGGAAAGAACGTTACTTAAAACCATTCTCTTCGTAAAAAGTTTTAAAAACGACTTTATTCACTCGTCTTCAATTTGTTCTTAATAAATATGCAGATAGTCGTCTTTTTATTATGCGTCAGTGATTTTAAATCAATCTTGTAACTGATTATTGAGCGAAGAAATAACGTATTTTTACTTCAATAGTAATAAAAAATGCTAACTTCCACATAGGTCGTCAACCCCGTGTGCATAAGAACATTGCTGAATCGATAATACGCAGCCTTGAGGATGTTCATCGAAAAACCAACACAGTTTGGACTTGAAAGATTTTGTATCCTTTTTTTTAGACAAAGACTTTTTTGACCTTTTTAAATCTTCAACACAGCGATAATCTCGAATAGATACGTTACCATTAACAACTAAAGAAAGACAGAGATACAAATTAAAATACTCATTCACGACACTATCTCGTAATGAATAATTATTTATTTTAAAATAATTGAACTTTAGGCCAATTTATAAGTAAATCGATATTTTTTCACTCATTCCAGTAGATTGACACGAGATGAGTCTTTATAAAACTGCAAAACTTCATGAAAATAAGACATCTAATTTAATTTGATCTTTAAAGCCCCAAGCTATTTTTTGATGAAATTTGTTTTTAATCTTATTTAAAATGGAACCATTTTTTTTAAAACCAATCACTTTTACCCATAGCCAGCTGTACTAACAAGCGTCGTAAACGCGTATATCGGGGCATGGGGCTTATATATATATATACACACACACACACACACACACACACACACACACACACACACACACACACACACACACACACACACACACACACACACATACCGTGCCGTATCCTATGTATTAAAGCTTCTTGTAAGTTTATTAAGTCTTTTCGAAATATTCTTTCGAAAAGACTTAATAAACTTCTCATGGAAACCATATATACAATTTGTTGTCAAGATAGCATCTGCTAAGGTTGCCTGCCTTTATCAAGGCTTTTTTATACTTCTAATTCCATTCTCTACCTCTATAAATAATTCATTCGCTATTTATGGAATATCTTGTCATATTTGAGTTGTTATTTTTAACGAGGAATTTCTCCTTAATACAAGGTCAAAAAAATGCATGGTAAATGATGTTGGATTGCTCTAATTGGTAAGCTCTTATCTATCTTTTTTCCTACAAATACATCCGTGATTATATGAAATATTCAATCAATCAGCCAAAACTCAACCTCGCCTGACTTATTATACTTATATATTCAGCTAAATCTCATATTTCTCCTATAACTACTCAATAAAGACATTTAATTAAAAACATGATCTAAAGCTACAAGGCACTTAGGAGCAGGACGCACTTTTTACACGCTCAACTTTGGCCATGAGTGTAATTGGATGTGAAACATTTTTTTTAATTTGCTTTTTGTACTTTTAGTCAAATTAAAAATAATTTAATTTTATCTTTAAAACTTTAATGGTCATGTAAAAACCGTTTTTGAAAAAAAAAATTGAAATGTTGAAAGAATAACAACCGTGAAATTGAAAATTACTTTATCAGCAATTTTGTTATGACCAACAAAGGTTTATTTAAGCTTACAAATAGAATATAGCATATTGATTTTTTTATATTGATACTTGTGTTATTAAAAGAAGTTTAATGTACATTTTGTAAAAATAATAAATAACAAAATTAAATGAACAAACATAAATAAAATAACAAATAATTTGCTAAATGAATATTACCTTTAAAAATATTTCTATGATTTTTGAGAAGAGTTTGTAAACCACCATGTTGGGATTTTAAGCTGTGTAGTATTTCAGAGTCAAACAAAAACGAAAGATTATTTAAATGAATATTGCCTAAAAATATAACCAAAAAAATGAAGACCAGAAGGAGTCAATCATGTAAAGTTAAAAATGTGAAGAGTCATCTTGTAACTAATAATAACAAACAATTTTTTTTTAAACTAATACACTCCCAACAAGCAGCAAGGTTGAATAATTTCTCTAACAGAAAACAAAAAGTTTTCTGTCAGAAAAATAAGAGCATAGCTTGATAGCTTGCAACCATGACAGTATAACAGGTACAACTAAATTTGTAATACACTATTGTATCTTGTCTAGAAGAGAAAGGACATCATTAGAAGAACCAGCCAAAATATGACAACAGTATTCAAAACAGAGACAAATAAAGGATTTGTAGAAGAAGAGAACGGTTTCAGGAGTAAGGAAATGGCAAGCATAATAAAAAAAAGCAACCTTAGCAGGTGCTAATGTTGCAATAGATTGCATATATAATTTCCATGAGAAATCAGTTGTGAATTATAATCCGAAATGAAATAAAATGACTTAGTGACAATGTTGCAATCCATCAACAATATTTTAATAATTGTTTGCAGCAAATAACTGAACTGAACTGTTAAAACTTACAAGCCACCGCAAACTCCAAGCTGTTATAGATGAGATATCAAATTCAAGATCGGCTGCCTGTGCTAAGTGATAACATTTTTTCATGACAGGAGTATACAGCTGTGTTGTCAGCAATAGGTTGAATGCGATTAAATTGAGCATTCTTTAGTTGGCAATTACTCAAAAACTACAAAACAGATTTTTGCAATTTTTTGACACAATCAATCTTATAGAACTATTTATTTCAATAACTTATTACATTTTTTATTAGATGTTTAGATAGAAACTAAATATTTTTGCAAGTACTTGACACCATCATCATTTTTTTTCTTATCTTTTTTCCTGAATCTAATTTAATAAGATTCCTTTAATAATTGACCAATTTTCAATAACTTGCTGCTCGCAATTGACCAACTTTCAATAACTTGCTGCTCAGAACAGTTTGGAGGATTTGCTTCTTTAGGTACAAATTCAATACCACTTTATTCATTACCATGTTAAAAAGTTAACTGAAGAATGAGAGGATTGAGATATGTTAATGAAGGAATGAAATATGTCGTAATAATAAAAAGACATTTGTTCTCAAGAGTTTTCTAGTGAAAAAAATGATTACAATTGAAAATGGCAGCTGTACAGGAAGGTGAAAACTATGGGGAAGAATGAGGCTTGACTTATCAACCAATGAGCAAGAATAAAACGTTACCTGAATTAAGATTAAACTCTTATTAAAAGATTATATAGGAAGCATAATTATTTGCAGATAGATGAAGGACAATAGTATTGGCTGAGGGATAAAGGTAAAGGGCATGGTCAATTTAATCAGAAACATCGAGAAAATATAAGAATAAGAGTGAAGTCTTGAAAAGAAAGAGATCAATTAAAAATAAAGACAAAAGTGATTAAGTTAAATAGATTAGTATCTATTATGATAACTAGTAAAATTATAATAAATTATAATAAATTTTAATAAATTATAATAAATAATTATAACAAATTTTATATAATAAATTACTAAATATTTAATACAAATAAAATTTTTTTTTTACCTTAAAAAAACAACTTTAAAACTGTCTATTTACTCACCACCAGAGTTCCATTCATTCCATGAAAATCCTTTTGTAGTAAGTTGTGCACTATCGAAAGTTATTTTAGGTAAACACTCTGAACAGTTTAACAAATATCGAAAAACTTTGTTTTTGATAAAATCGACTATATCTTTATTAATATGACTACAATTCATTGGATCATTGTTTATTTTGCGAGGTATAAACTCAGGTGTCAAAGAAAATCTTGTTAGCTGCAATGCCTTTAACTCCCATTTTGATTGATCTTCAATTGGATAAGATCTAACTCCACCAATTTGACAAATCTTAAAGATGAGTTCAAACAAGTTTTTTAAAATTAAAAAAAAAAAAAAAGATTTTCAAAAAGACATTAATCCTAATAAAACTTGTAAATATAAAACAAATACTTAAAATAAATTATTCAACATAAAAACTTCAACATAAAAATATCTTTTATTTATTATTTCCCCATACCCCAGACAATGTTACTGGCTCGAAAAAAACTTAGACTAAAACTCTTGGTACTAGACTCTTAGCTTTGCAAAGAACTTAATTATTACCAGCCTACAAATAAAGAGTTTATGCAAACAAAACTACTTATGTTATTTCAAAATAAGTTTTTCTCATAAATTATATATCTATATCTCTCTATCTATCTCTTTATCTATCTATCTATCTATCTATCTATCTATCTCTATATATATATATATATATATATATATATATATATATATATATATATATATATATATATATATATATATATATATATATATACATATATATATATATATATATATATATACACACACACACACACACACACACACACACACACATATTACCAAATGATCTGTTAAGCACAATGGAAATAAATATTTGAATAAAATTAACAACACTTTTAAAATGTTTTTTACACATGTTTTGAACTACATAGTTCATCATCAGTAAAATTTACAAAAATCATTAAAAAACCGTTTTTATAAAGATACAAATAAATTACTTTATTACAAAAATCTATTAAGAAATCCATTACAAAAGGTTAAAAAGACCATTAAAATACAATAATAAAATGTCAGTCTCAAAACTCAATTTAAAAAAATAGCAATAGGTACAAGTAGTGGAAAAATTTTTTTTATATATAAATCAACATCATAATAGTCAAAATAGTTCAAGAATTCTATGTTTGACTTGTTTATTTAAACAGGGCCTTTGTCACTTTATATGCAAGCTTTCCTTTATTTCTAATTCATACTTGCTTTCAGCAGAATCCAAAATAAAAAAGCAATCAGAAGAATCCTTATAAAAACGGTTTTTTCAATGATTTTTGTAAATTTTACTGATGATGAACTATGTAGTTCGAAACATGTATAACAAACATTTTAAAAGTGTTGTTAATTTTATTCAATATATATATATATATATATATATATATATATATATATATATATATATATATATATATATAAACTAGTCAACTTTGAGAATAAAATTGTTAGAAATAAATTAGGCTTCTCAAACATACATAATAATGAGGTTTTAAACATTTTTTAAACTTTTTACTTATACTGTGACAAAATCTTGTCTACACCATGATAACATTGTAAAAACAACAATATACAACCAAAAATATCAAATTATAAGCACACAATCAAAAAATAATAATAATACAAAATTACTCTTTTTGTTGATGGAATTCTCAAGATATCTTGATTGACATTAAAACCACACTCGACACCAATGTTAAATATGTATTTTAAATATGTTAAATATTGCGAACATTTTTGATCAGTGCGATGAAACTAAAAAGAAAAAAAAAAGATATAAAAAGGTTTTATTACTAAAAGTAATGAAAATAAGGTAATCCAAATTTTAAATGAAATAAATAGCAATAAAATAATTTAACAAACAAAAATAAATCTGTTTTATGTTATTAAACAAAAATTGTATAAATCTGTTTTATGTTATATTCTCCAGTATTATGGAGTTGCATATTATAAAGAAGATACACAACTATTTTTCTTTCTACTATGGCTATAGTTAAAAAATCTAAAGATCCAGTCACACTTGTAATAAAGAGAATGGGAAAAAAACCCATCTACCAAATATCAAATATTATCTGTAAGCTTTTGTACATGTTTTTCCTTGAAATAACCTTTAAACTTCTTGATAACAACAACTTTAAACTGATAATATTTTATTTTTAACCATAATATATACTCTCATATATACTCTAATCTTACTTAAAATGTGAAAATTAAAAAAACAGCATGGAAGCACAAAATACCTTGCTGTGAAAATCAAAAAAACAGCATGGAAGCACAAAATATCTTGTTGAATATGACGATCTAAAATAATTTAGAATTTATTAACCTTTTCATCAGGGTTGAGGTCAAATACATTTGATCAAACACAAAAACATTAATTCTAGATTCCCAAATACAAACACAAATATGTGATCAACGTTTTCATAACGCAAATTTTAAAAAATTTGTAGTTTAGGTTAAGAAAAAAAGTACAACTATTTTTATTTAATTTTTTCTTAAACTAATGGTCAACTTCAATTAACATTATTTATTACTTAAATCTTTAATTAGTTAATTTTTGTTCATTCTATTAAATAACACATTTGATCTTAATTTCAAAGAAAGTTTGAAGAAAATAGTCTCAAAAATATTTCTACTTGAAAAAACAACAACAACAAATAGACTCTTGAAAATGTAATAGAAAATGTTTCTATAAATAAATCTATATTATTTTAATGTATTTTTTATAACTTAATATAATTATAGTAATTGAAGAAAAATTACTGAAACTATTTGATTAACAATTAAAGAACCTGCAAGACAATACTGGTAAAATGGTATACTAAATAGAAGAATGAACACATATTTTTTAAACAAATATAAATTTTTATTGCTCAGAATAGGCAGCTGACATTAAACCTTCTTTCTGTGACAGCTTAGTGAGAGCAGTAGCTAGTGGATTTTTTACTCAAACAAAAAGTTAGTAGTCAGTAAACAAAACTCAATTGTTCACTGCTAATAATTATCACAACATTGTTGATACTGCCCATACTGATGGACAACTGCACTTTTTACTGAACCCTCTACTTTACGGCTTCTCAGATTATATTCCACTATTAACCTCTCACGAAAACTGTATATACAATCCATTGCATAGTTAGCACCTACCCAGGTTGCTTTTCTTTATGAGGTCACCATTTTATTAATCCTGATTCCATTCTCTACCTCTGTAAATTCTTATATTTCTTTGCATCAAATACTGTTGTCATACTTAGGCTTAATTCTTTTAATGATACCTTTTCACTTTTAGACAAGATCCAAAATGTATCATAAAAATAGACCTGTAATCATCACTATAACACTATCTCACTTTTCAGCTAAGTAAAACTTTTTTTCAAACATAAAGGAACTCTTATCTATTTTCATTGGACTCTTATAATATTTTCAACTCTTATCTATTTTCATTATTTTCAGACTCATACAATCTACTTTTTTTTTTTAAGTCTTGTCAACTCTTTTCTTTACCTTCTTATAATTCCAAACTTAAATAGTGGTTGCTCACAGCAACCACTTTTGGAGTGGTTGCTCACAGCAACCACTGTTGGATATAAAAAAACAGCAATATTTTCTTATATTTTCTGTTTTCCTGAAAACATAATAATTTATTCAAATCTGGTTATGCTTCTGATTTGTTTCCTTAGCATACTTCAAACTAGTGTTTCTTATAGACATTTCTTATTAAAAAAAGTGTCAAAAATCAAAATTTAAAATTGTATATATTTAAAGTTTTTATTAATTTTGTTATAGCTCAACAACATGACACTTTATTACACTTTATAAATCAACAACATGACACTATTACACTTTATAAATCAAGATATTTCAAAAATTAACAATAATTACAAGCAGCCCTCAAAATTGGAAAAAAGGTAGACAATAAAAAAGCCAAACTTAAACTGTTTTTGGTTGACATCAGATCAGCATAAAATTTTTAACACAAAAGTTTCACAATAACAACATAGAAACAAGGTCAGCAAAAAATAGGAGACCTCAGACATTTTTAGATTGACAGTTAGGTTGGCATTGCCAACCCTAATTCTGAGGAATGTATAAGTAATAATAAATATTACATAAACATTTAAAACAACAATTAATAAGAACTAACTTCTGTTAAACTGTTACCTTAATGCAATTACTGGAATCCATGGAGTAAGCTCATCTGAATGATTGCCAATTATCCAATCTTCATCAACCCTAAGTTTATCTGGTTGTAGTGAACTTTCCTATAAATTTTTAAAAAATTAAATAAAACAACACAATAAATGTAAATTAAGAACATTTAAAGTTCTTTTAAAAAACTTTTTATGTTTATAAATATATATATAAATATATATATATATATATATATATATATATATATATATATATATATATATATATATATATATATATATATATATATATATATATATATATATATATATATATAAATACAGAGACTTCACTGGGAAAAAAATACACCAACAGTTTAGCTTGTGTATAAATTTTTAATTAACTCTCCTAGGAGAAGGAAAACTTAATCATAAAGTTATGATTTGAAAGAATTATTTATATGCTGTTTATTAGATTTTTCTCTCAAATAGAGAGGAAAAAAAAATTAGTTTGTTTATTCAAAAAATTAAAATATAACCATTATTATAAATTATTAAAATTATTTTAGACAACAAAAATTCTTCATAAAGAAAACCTTTTTTTATTTTAAGGCATTTTTCATTTTTATGATGGGAAAATAACAATTAAGAAAATAACTAAAAAGCAAACTATTGAAGAAATACTTTAAGAATTGTATTTTGACTGTACAAACTCCAGATTTTGCGTTTTACAAGATCAACCCCCTGTCCAGGATGCTAAAATTAAAAAAATTATATACAATATAATTAATATTTTTGAAAATTTTTTATTTGATTATAACATTGATTGCATAGAATAACAATATAAAATAATATTTATTTTACTGCATTATTATATATTATTCATTATATATACTTATTATATATATAATCTACAAAAAATCAATGCAAAAAAAGAAAAAGAAGATAAATCAAGTGTTATTTGGAATAGTTTTATTTCCTAAATACATGTCTGAATACAGCAAGTAAAAGTTTGAAGACTATCAGTTATTTCAAGATCTGCATATGCAGATCTCGAAGCAAAAATAGGGTTGATCTATTTAACATGATTTATGCTACAATATATTTTGGATAAAATTGCCACTACACTGATAATAAAAGTATGGAGCAAGAGTCTCTGCTTTTATAAATTAAAAGCAAGAAATATTCATTTTCGACAATTTTATAAGCATTTATGTATTCTCTTGAAAAAATCCTCAAACTGCTGAGCAAAACTCCACAAAAGGTCTAGCGCATCTTCAGTAGAGGATGTGAAATGTTTCAATTGTCCATTGTTTAAATATTTAGACCAGGATGATATGAATGGTGCATCTATGTATATAAATCTATTTAGCAATATAAAGCTATTAGCAATATAAAATAAATTTATATTGCTAATAGCTTGAAAGTATGAAAATATAAATTTAAAAAAATATAAAAAACACAAGTTAATTATTAACTTAAAGGACATCTAAAAAAATAATTATAAGGAGGGGTTAACAATTTAGGAGTATATATAAGGAGGGGTTAACAATTTGAATTGGAACTGCATCATTTAAATTTTATACTATTAACCAATACAATTTAATCAGAAAAATTAAAACAAAACAAAAAAATAACTTTTGCCATCAAAGCTTACTCCTTCACTTGACAAAATGTGCACAAGCAACCCATTTCCGCAACCAAGATCAACAAATGTTTGTTTTTTATTTAAACATAGTTTGTCTCTTTCATCTTTCCAAATCAACTAAAAAAGATTTTTGTTTATTTTAAACTTCTCTTAAACAAATCCAGATGAAAATAAAAAAATTTCAACTTAATAAACAAAACAAAAATACTGACTAGCAAGTAAGTGGCTATAGCAATATCTTCAAACACAAACTTTAAAGGATCTGTGCTCTCAGGCCAAATCTTTACATTATTCATATAAATAAAAGATTTTACTAATGTAATATAACAATTTATTGCTTTAAAAGAATCAATTTTATTTTATTTAAGAAAACAATTTTTTGCAAAAAACCTTGTTTTAGCAAAAAGTAAAATGTTTCTTTTAATAAAAAAAGTTTATTCTTATTAGTGCACTCAAACTAATTTGAACAAGGTAGTGGAGAGGTTAATTTTAAATAGTAACAAAAAAATACCTGCACAAAATATGGTGCATATTTATTTTTTAACTCATTGTATAATTTTGTATATTCTTCAACATCAATGAGAGACAGTGATTGAGTTTTCCGGAGAGGCATACTGGATTGGTTAGCTGCAAATGACCATGCTTTTATTTTTGGTAAAAGATGAAATGACAACCAATCTGTTGATGTTAACATAACTTTTGATGATGATAAGTTTGTATCACATTTATTAAGTGTGGAACAACTCAGACTATAAAAACAACATTACTCTAAAATTTAAAAAAATTTTAATTTTAATCAAATAAAAATAAAAAGCAAAAAAGTGAAAAAAAAAACCTTGCAGTCTGTTGATTAAATTCTAAACAATAGGTATACTCAAGAAAGGTTTCTTTTCCCTCAACTCCACATAATGGTACAAATAAGGCATTTAAAAAAGATGAATCTAAAAAAAGTATTAGCAAATAAAAACTGTTTTTCATAAATACTTTATTAAATAACTTATGTGAAATAAATTCTTATATTAGTGCACTAACAAGTGGCAAGTTGAAAATGGGACAAAGTTTAGCAGACAAAAAATGTCATATCAAATTATTTGTAATGCCAATTACCTATTTTGTAGCAAATTTCATATTGATCATTATCTGTATTTGTTTTAGAAATCATTTTCAAAAATGAAAGCAAATTGCGTCAGCGAATATAAGACACAATAAAAACGTGTGTACGAATTTTATCTAGCCAATAGATCAGAGGGATAACCATTCACCTATAAGCACTTTGTAGCTGAAAAAATCCCAAGAAGTACCATCTGCCGGATTATTGACCAAGCTAAAAATAAATCTGGCCACCAAAGATTCAAGGGTAGTGGCTCTTTGGTGGGCCTCAACGCCAAGCAGCTTTACAATTTCAATGCTGTCATCAATACATCTCCCTGACACTTAAAAACAAGCCTTCTATACATTCAAGAATAAACATCAGGAAGCAAACAGAGGACCAGAAAACAAAGATTAGACCAAGAAGATGTCGGCTGTGTGAAAGGTTGCAAAAAAAGTGTTGCATTTTGGATAATGATTCATACTCTACTTTATCTTACTCGCTCATCAACAACAACGGCACTTTCTACACCAGTGGTGTTTTAGTAACTCCTGCAAGTGTTAAGTATAACCCTACAATCAAATATAAAAAAAAACTGTTTGATGGCTTTGCTTTTTAGAGCACAGCATTTCAAAGCCTTTCTTCCTCCCAGGCGGTATGGTAATCAACCAGCAGGTCGCCTTGAGCGAGTGTATTTAGAGATTAATGCTGTTGATTGCAGAGCACCATTCAGATAATACCTTTATATTTTGGCCTGACCTAGTATCAGCGCATTATGCAAAATCTGTCATTTCCTACCTGGAATCCAAAAAGGTGAATTTTGTCTAGAAAAAGACAATGCCCCAAATGTTCCAGAATTGTGTTCAATTGAAAATTTCTGGAGCATTCTGGAAGGCAAGGTCTATGCAAAGAATTGACAGGCAAAATGTTTAGATCATCTGCACAAAAAGATCGAGAAATGCCTCAAAAAAGTCAACATGGTAAGCGTACAAAACCTTGCACAACAGGTTTCTGCTCTTGTTGATTCTGTTCGACGATATGGCTTTTTTTTTTTTGTTTTTTTGTTATTCACCTCCTCAAGGCCGAGAAGGCCACTACAGATGAGGAGGCTACTTGAAAAGTGGTTATAACCCTCTCTCAACTCTTTAACTCCGAAACACGAACCTTGAGGAACAAGGCCGCTGTGCGGGGAAACAAGTTGAAGGAGGAAGTAATATCTCTTTAAAATCTCTTTTTTGTCCTAACTTCTACTTGCAACCCATTACATAAATATACACATAAATATAGTAAACACAATTGTAAAATGTAAGCATAGTATAACAGTAGGTGTAAGTATAATCATATATTTTAAGACTAGTCAAGTCAAGAAAGTATTTTACCTAAGTTACTTTAAATTAATAATGACTAGATTAACTAAAAATAATGAATATATATATATAAAAAAAACATCATTTCTTATATTTATCAATTTTTTCCACTTTTTCCTTTTGCTGAAACTTTCTATGCTATTTAACTTCAAGACTGGATATATATTTGTCTACCATTTCTTATTAAATGAATTTTTTTTTCCATTAATAATTTCCATTAATTAATCTTTTAATCTCAACATGCTTCTAGTTTTTAATTTTTTATTCTATGGTAAAATTTCCATGTTGTCTTTTTTATTCTATGATTGGTAAAATTTCCATGTTGTTTTTAACTCATTAGTTTCACATGAATATATAAAATTCCAGAAAAATATCATCTATGGCTTTTCTGAAAATTTATATTGAACTTCTTTATAAGTAAAAAAAAATTTTTTTTTTTTTAACTTACATTATTTTTACTAAAGGCTGCAAAGTCAGAGTCCAATAGACCCTATTGAGACCCTATTTTTAACCAGAGTCCTGATTTCCATCTATTGTAAAAACTGATGTTACTCCAGGGATTTTTAAAATTTTAAATCAGCGTATAAACATTTTCTAATGAGACGTTATTAACTTCTATGTTTATTAATTCAAAATTGATTAGCCAACAGTAATGTAACTTTAAACCAGTAAAAGCATGAACATATAGAATTTAGCTACACATGACAACCCCTCCAACAAATTATTAAAAAATATGCAGCGTTTTTATGGCATACATCGCCTATAGCATACTTTGCTTTTAAGAATATAAAAGATGTGAATCACAACATATGCGGTGTGCAAAATTTTTGATGTGCACTGATAGCTAGATACCAAATTATGCTTATGTACAAATGTTTGCACACTCAAACCTGCATAGATGCTCAAGTAAAAGAAAGCATTTTTCTTTAATTAATATGTTTTCCTAACAATATTGTTTATACTAAAAGATATGGTTTTACAGATTAAAAAAAGTACAAAAGTCATATGAAAAGTATGAAACAAAGCTGTAATGTAGAGTGTGGTAATCGAACTGGGAACTTCTTGCCTTCAAACGCTCTACCACTACTGCATGTAAACTTGGTATAAACAAATTTGCCTTTTAAAGTATATTAGTAGATATACCTTCAATCTAAAAGAAATAGTTATTTTTTAAGCAAAGAAATGAAATCAATAATAATTTATAATTTTTTATAGCATAATTGGAACTTAATAGTCTCCCTATTTTTTGACTCTGGAACCAGATATTGATAGAACTTTGCATCCCTGCCAAATACTGTTGCATTTCCAATACAAAAATTGTTGTACTTTTGTTCACTAATATTAAATGTAAGGGTCTGCATCTTGAAATAAAAAGTCTTGTTAAACTCATTTTAGCAAGACAAGACAAGACAATACCAAGACAAGACGAGACAAGACCCTTTCAGTCTTGTCTTGAAACGCCTTGAATGAATCAAGACCAACCTTAAAAAATAACTAGTAATTCAAGAAATAACAAGACTTTTCTTGGTGTTTTTTAAATCAAGACTAATCAACCTGAAAGATTTCTAAGATGAGTTCACAAATTTAACCTTGTACTGAGGGGTTATCAATAAAGTACGTCACGCTGATTGGGGAAGGAAGGAGGGGGAGGCGGGGGAGGGGAAGCAAAATTGGGGGAAAAAAAATGCAAAATCATTAAATTAAGAACGTAAAAATTAAGTTTAGAATTTTAAATTCAGGGTTTAAATAAGTAAATAAAACATTAAAAAAAAATTATAATAAATAACATAATAACATGTAAGTTAATTATCTTTTATATTATTTATTTTTGTGATTCTTATGTTTTTAAACATTAGAGTTTTAGTTCCGTGCACATTTAAGCAAGAATATATAATAATCTAAATAACTAAATAAATATATAATAACTAAGTTAAATAGACTTGCTCATGCTTTTTTTAATAACATTGCATCTATTTTCGTTCTGTAGCTAGCCAAATTTAAACGCAAAAACTGAATTGTCTCAGTATTTTATTTCAAAGAAACAGCAAGTTTCTTTGAAATAAAATACTGAGACAATTCAGTATTTTATTTCAAAGAAACTTGCTGTTTGTGGGAGCAAATATCAAATATATGAAGATAATGTCATCCCTGGGTCAAGTACTGATTCATCAACCATTAATCAGTGATAATGAATGTTAATCAGTTCAAGTTAAAACTAAATATTTACATACAGAAAACAGTTCTATGATTTTTTTGTGAAAAAATATGATAAATAAATATTTTGAGAAAAAAACTAATTTCTTTCCAAATTTTTAAAAGAAAAATGCACTTGAAGTCTTGTAATTTAGAAAACAATTTCAAGACTTAATTTTTGGTCTTGAAAAGTCTTGTCAAGTTTTGATTTTCTTGAAATTATTTTTATGTAACAAGACCACTTTGAAAAAGTAATGATATGTCTTGAAACATTTCAAGACTATAATGGAATTGTCTTGGTATTGTTATTGAAATAAATTTTTTACGAGATGCAGACCCTTAATTAAATGCCTTCCGCATACTTTTTAACTTTTTAAGGCTCAAGACATCATATTAATATGAAAAAGATTTTTATTAGCTGCAGAAGTGCTATAATCAAACATTGTAAGAGCAAGCGGTACACTTTGTTCATTATTTCCTCAATGAAGTGATTTGTTAGAAAACTTGAAAAATTCCTTCAAATTTTACAAATGTAACTGATTTTTATCATATACATCATGACATCATAAAAATGTTAATAATGAAGCGAAAACATCTTGAATGAAATCTTTTTACATTTATAAAGGATAAACTTACCCAAAAGATAAATATTTAATACTGTTTTTTTTTTTTGTAAGATTTTTAATGTTGTGGTTATTTTTGTAATTATCAATCAAAATTTGAAAAAGCAAAAACAATTGAAAAATTATCAGAAATTACACCACATAGGTAAAAACCGTTTTCTTGCAGAGATGTAATGCACTGATATACATGGTCAACATGACATAACATACTTCTTTTTTTAATGAAAGAATCATAAAGGACATGCTTTTATTTTAAATTCCTTTGTTATCTACTTCTGTCATTCTACCACCGCAACATTGTACTTTTTTCTGCAAATATATTTTATTTATCACCATTACTACAATTCAGTCATATTTTTGTTTAATAAACATTTAACATTACTGGCCTCAGCAGCAACGACAGTTTAAAAACCATGAAAACATAAGAACAATAAAGATTTAGAGAATAATGTAAGATGCACTAACTCATTAACTACAAATGTTTTTGTACTTTTTAGAAGACATAAACATTGTTTAATTTGAAAAATATGTATTTATATTTATACTTACTACGGTTATTAAGGTTAACAATATTTAAATTATTTATTTAAACAATGAGCTTCATGTTTCTAAATATATACGGTTTTCATTCTAAATACATAATGCACGAGGAATAATTTGTGGCTTTCTACTATTTCTATATATATAGTTTATATTTATATATAATTTCTATATTTAAATTATAAGTTCTAATATTTATATATAATTTCTTAAACAATATAATATTTATCTATAATTTCTATAACTTATGGCTTTCTTAATGGAATTGTATAAACTGATGGTGGTATACCGAATCGTACATACTCAATACAACTGATTGTGGTATTTTTTGAATTAAGCAATAAGTAATTTGAAAAGAGTAATCCCAATGGGATTGCCCATAAATTACACAACACTAAATTTCACTAACAAACAAAACAAAAAAGATCTAAAGTTTTCCTTCGCAGAGTTTACTTCGCATTAAGTTTAATGAAAATCACAGCGTAAAAGTGCTTAAGATCTCCTACTTCTGTTTTTTAAACAAATTTATTGTTGCATAACTTATGGACGATCCCAATATTATTATTTGAGCCATTTCTTAACTATTTTCAAAGTGTTTAGCACAAAGTGTAAAATTTTTACTGGACTCTTTTTTATACAAAAAATAGTATATAGCAAAAGTTGTGGTTCCACAACCATTGCTAAATACTATTTTTTGATATATACTTTCTATTATTTAAATAAATTAGGAACTTTTTATTCTGGAAACCAAAAAAGTTAAACCAAAAAAATGTTTTTATAAACGGTTTAAACCCAAAATATATAATATAATAGAAATTATATTTACGATATATATACATTTTTGCTTTGAAAAGCAAGTTATCTGGCAATGTATTTATAAGTGATAATAATACTCTAATGAGAAAATTAAAAAAATAGAAATAGTTTTAATAGTATTAACGATGTAAATTTACATTTTTCTAAATATTTCTCTAACAACTTAAATTAACTTACCTGTGCTGATTATAACAAATTCAACCATCGGTTCATATCGTTCTAAACACTTTGGAAGAAGCTTTCTAAGTATACATTTTCCTGATAACTCTTTTGTTTTAAAACATGACTCCAAAAGTTTTTTTAACTCATTAAGAAAAGTTTCATTAATAAAGCATTTTAATTCTGTAAAGGGCAATATACTATCCAAGTAAACACAATTAAAATCTCTTTGAAATATGTATGCACAACCAGCAAGCCTTCTATTTAAAACATGAGGTTTTACACACCAAACATCTATGGCATCTAGCACATCATTTACTGTACAATTTAAGTCTACACTTTCTTTTATGACAAACATCACTAAGCTAATAAGACAGATAAATAAACCTAAAAAACTTTTACTTATCAATATTTAAAAATAAATAATAGTTTAAGATGAGCAAGGTTAAAATTTTAATGAATGTTTCTATTATAATATAACAAAATCAAGTTTTCATCAAAGACCTTGTATTAAAGTTTTGCTAAAAAATTTTCTTTTTTCATACTGGTAGTTTTTTTTTTATAACTTTTTTAACAAATTTAAAAAATCGAAAAACAAATAAGCAGTCAATAATAGAAATACAAAATTAAAAAACATTTTCAGCTTGTATTTTCTTTAGTTGTACATATTTTTTTTTAACCATGTATTGTACTTATCACTTGAAGTATTTTAAAAAGATTCGCTTGCTAAAATTAGTCTTCAAATCTACTCAATAACTTCTGTAATAACACCTGTACCAACGGTTTTGCTACCTTCTCTCATTGTAAAACGCAAACCCTTTTCAAGAGGAGTAGGATGCATAAGTGTCAATGAAAAGCTAGCATCTTCACCTGGCATTACAAACTCTTTACCAGCATCAAGAGTAATGGTGGCTGCAACATCACCTGTTCTGACATACATCTGTGGAGTATAATTAGATACAAAAGGCTTGTGACGCCCACCCTCTTCTTTTTTCAAAATATATACCTGATAAATTAAATAGCAATAAACGTTTATTCATGATATAGTAAATTATGGTAATTAATTTGTGTAAGTTATTCTAAACAATTAAGTTGGAATAAATTATGCTAGATAATTATGTTAGACTCTTATAACAAGTAATTATTAAGTAAATTATGTATATTTTAACAATATGCTTACTTGAGCTTTGCATTTTGTGTATGCTTTAACAGTTCCAGGAGCACAAAGAACCATTCCTCGCTTCACATCTTCACGCTTTAAGCCTCTAACTAATGCTCCTAGGTTATCACCAGCTTGACCTTGTTCAAGAGATTTGTGAAACATCTCCAAACCTTAAAAAAAGACATTTGTGAAACATCTCCAAACCTTAAAAAAAAACATTTGTGAAACATCTCCAAATTGTAAAAAAGCATCTAGATGATAATGCTGTTCAGTGATTATCCAGATCATATTCAAAAATCAAAAAAACATCATCAACAAAAAAAATCCATAAAAAATCCGAATTTTATTTCCCTTATATTTGTTTTAATACAACTTTAAGCTGATGATTTTTTCAATTTTTTTTTTTTTTGTTTAATATTTTTATTTGTGCAATTACAGAAAAAGTTAAAATATATATATTTAAATTCACATATATATTCACATTAATATTCACAAAAAACTTCTTGGAACTCTGGAAAAACTAAAAATTTAAAGAAATATCTAGAATTTTAGATAATATTGAAAATAGTGATAATGAAAATAATAAAGTTGTTACACAGAATAAAATTAGTCTGATTATTATTTATTGTGTTTCCTGAACAATCTATGAGGTAAAGTTTTTAAAAACGAGACTAGAAACTTGCCTTCAGGCCCAAAGAGTTCCAATCACAGGGCATCAATTCTTTGCATACAAGTTGGCAAACAATTATAAGCAATAATGGTGCATATATAATTTAAGTTTTACTTGGTTTTCTCTTATTAATAAAATATTAAAAAAGGAAGTGTCTAATTATTTTTGCACACACCCAATATTTATAGCAGCATATATTAATACATATACACCCAATATATATACAATGGCTTGGCATATTATTACAGAATATTAACAAAAATCTTCTGTATATCTGTCATATGATGTGGAGCCACAATTTTTATCTTTTACAAATATTACTTATAATTTATCAACATATTCTCCGCATAAATTCGGGTAAATTTGTGAACACTTAAAGGAACTAGGACTACCTTTTTGAAAACCACCTAATAGTCTTAAATTAACACCAGCTAAAGTTAAAAAACATTTCGAATAGGCAAAAAATACAAAAACTTCACCGAGTTGGATGTTCAGGATGACTGGATAAGAATAAATATAAAAATAAAGAATGTATATATTGGCAAGTCCATTTTTAACTTAAGTTACACGTGCAACAACTTTATAGAATATTTGCGTATTTAAACTGTAGATTAAACTTTAGGCTATTTTGTATAAAAGCTGTTAGTCTAAAGAATAAAATAAACTAAAAAGTTTTGAGTCTGACCAAAAGAGGGCAAACTTATTACTGAAAATGCAATTTTTTAACCTTGTTTTCTATGTAACTTACATTACATAGAAAACAAGGTAAAAAATTGCTTTAACTTTTAGGTCAGATTTCTGCGAATCAGTAAAGTGGTTTGTATTAAAAAACTTTCACTGTTGAGAATTCTATACCAATTTAAAAAATATATAAAAATTTATCAGAGGTGACCGGCTAAGGAAAATAAACTGGTTTTTTTGATACTATATATTTAACTTATTTTACATCACTTACGTTACCAAGCGATTATTATCGTGGATTTTTTATATCTATTATTAAGAGTTAGAATTACGTAACAAAAGAATTGCAAAAGTAAGAAACTCATTAAAAACAATTAACAGAGGAAATTTTAAAATAATAGTGGCACTCTTCCAGAGTGATTTTTTATAACATTTATGAAAGTTATAAAATTCAAAACAGTTTTTTCGCAAAACCAAAAGCAACTTTAAAAAATTATTTTAGTATTACAACTTTATTAATAAGGGAAGTTTGTGTACCTAGGACCACCCCACTTTATTTGAAATCTAAAAAGTTCTAATCTATGCTTCTCAGTCAGGGGATTAGTTTAAAAAAAAATTTTTTTTTAATCCTATTTTGATACTCAGAGAGCACTGCCACGGCAAGTTATAATTAGAAAACGCTTTTTGATGGTCTATAGTAAAGTTTTGCTGCTTTTATCTTACATTGTTTTACAATCCTAGAGGAAATGCTTTTCTATAGGTTCTAGTAGATAATATTGTTTGTTACTTAA
Organism: Hydra vulgaris; assembly: GCF_038396675.1. Classification (NCBI taxonomy): domain Eukaryota; kingdom Metazoa; phylum Cnidaria; class Hydrozoa; order Anthoathecata; family Hydridae; genus Hydra; species Hydra vulgaris. The sequence goes on from NC_088929.1 coordinate 31,034,880, forward strand.
GTACTAAATGCGATGTTCAATAAGTTTACTCTTAATGCAGATTTGTTAATAGATGACGTTTTGCTTGAGGCTATCAAGTCTTGTACCTAGGGCCATATGTTTGTTTCTCTGATAAAGTAGTAGTAGTAGTAGTAGTAGTAGTAGTAGTAGTAGTAGTAGTAGTAGTAGTAGTAGTAGTAGTAGTAGTAGTAGTAGTAGTAGTAGTAGTAGTAGTAGTAGTAGTAGTAGTGAAGAAGTATTTTTTTTTTATTTTAATATTGCATATTTACTTTTTAAATTCATAATCATTCAGGTATTTTGATCAAAAATTTTTTTGTTTATTTGATAATAACTTGGTATTTATTAAATTTATCTTTACACATTTTAAAAATGTGTAATTTGTTTATATTTCACTTTAAAAATATTTGAGATTTTTTTAACTATTTTTTTAGATGCCTAGGAATAATAATGGAAATAATAGGACTGCAGCACGACATTTTAGTATCAGCAGAACAACACTCCAAAGACATATAAACCTTTGTCAGAAGAATAGTTCTAAAAACACTGAACCAAAATATCAATATTTTAACTGATGTGCTGTTTGGAATGTATTCTCTAAAGATAAAGAAAAAACCTTAGTTGAGTACCTTGTCATTGCAAGCAATATGCATTATGGACTGTCAAAGCCACAGCTTAAAAAGCTTGCTTTTGAGTATGCAAAAGCCAATGCTAAAAAATATCCAACCTCCTGGGATAAAAATAGTAAAGTCAGTGAGCAATGGCATTCTGATTTTATGAAAAGAATTAATAAGTTTCTTTCACTAAGGAAGCCGCAAGCCACAAGTTTAGCAAGAGCCACCAAGCATATTGTACCTAGGGCCACTAATTTTTAAACCCTTCTACATGACAAACTTTTATATTTTAAGTCATTATACCTATATTAATACAAACTAATTAGTATAAAGATGTGATCATATCAGTTTCATCATTTTTAGACAAGCCAGGAGCCTTGATTTGGGTCATTGAAAAAATCCGGCCCGAGGTACACAAACTTCCCCTACTTATTTAAGTCACTTAAATAAGAAAATCTTTGGCTTGAAGTTTTTACTTACACTTCTTACTTCTTATGCGTATTGCCTTATTTTCATTAGAATGAACTTTTTAAATGCTGCAAAGCATTTACATTTAAATCTTTTAAAATATTTTTGACGTCAAAACTACTATCACAGTTTAGGAGGTTTTAGGGAGGTTATTTTAAAATTCTATTAAAAAAATTTTTTTTTTTCTTCCTTTAATACCTAAATAAAAATAGTAATTTTTATTTATTTATGTATAACTATTTTATGTATTTATTTATTTATTTAATTATTTTATGTATTTGTTATGTATTGTCTATAATTCTTATTTTATTCATGTATAATTATGTATTATCTGAAATTCTTATTTTTATTTATTTATGTATATTTATATGTCAACTAAAATAAGAATACATAAACAAATAAAAAAACAATAATGATGAACAACAATAATGAAAAAAAACAATAATTTCTAATTAAAATTTAAAAAAAAAAAAACATTTGTAAACTAAATTTTGGATAAAACAAAACTTTATCATGTTTTTGTTAACTTTAAGTTACATGAAAATTGCAAAAATTCGTTCGTAATTTTCTAGAAATATATACGTTTTATAAAGTATAAAATCTTACCAACAACAATTTGAACATGTTAGCTCCATTTTCACGCTAAATTAATTCTGATTATGCAGATAAACTCATGGTTAAAATAACATTTTAAAATGATACTTTTTAAATCATGCAACAATCAGATAAACCGTAATTTTCACATAAAAATGACGTAAAAAAATTAATTTTAGTACTAAGGTACTAAATTTTATTTTAATTAAAATAAAATTATATTTTAGTACTAAATTTTAAATAAACTTTCATGTGTCTATATCAATATTCATCAATACTCATTTACTAGGAGTTGACTACTTTTTAATTTTCCACCGTAGAATTGCCCACATATATATAAATAATATATATAATATATATATATAATATATATATATATATATTATATATATATTATAATATATATTATATATATATTATAATATATATATATATATAATATATATATAATATATATATATATATATAATATATATATATATATATATATATATATATATATATATATATAATATATATATATATATATATATAATATATATATATAATATATATATATATATATATAATATATATATATATATATATATATATATATATATATATACACATACATATATATATATACTATAGCGTACATAGATCAGTTTTGCCTATCTTTATAGCATATGGCTTTTTTACATAAGAAACAAAAAATTTCTAACATAGAAATGAGAAATTTCAGAAAAGTTTTCTTTATTCTATTTTGATTTATTTTTTTTAAAACCAGGACTTCAAAATTAAAAAGAATCGTTTAAAATAAAAATATTATTGTTGGCATAATACCAGTATGCTAGTGCTTAAAAATAAATAAACTTTTGAAAATGAATAATCATAAATATGAAAAAAAAAAAAGAACAAAAGTTTACCTGTTGCAACTGTTTTAATTGGTACATTACTGTGACCAACCAACTCTAATTCGTCTCCTTTTTTGACAATACCTCTCTCAATACTTCCTGTAATGACAGTGCCTCTTCCAGATATAGAGAAAGAATCTTCTACAGGCATTAAAAAGGGTTTATCAAGATCACGCTTTGGTAACGGAATATGAGAATCTACTGCCTATAACAGATTTTTAACAAAGCATTTTATAAATAATTTAAACATATTAAGGTAAGACAGGTGAGCTTATGAAGTTATCAACAAAACTTTGAAGCTGATGAAGAAACTATTAATTTTAACACATGTTCAAATTTAAAAAATGTAAAAAAAATCTGTTTTAGCTAAGTTTTTTTTTTTTTAAACGTAACAATAAATGTATATATAAAAAAAATTTAACCTGTTTAGTCAAAGCTTGCCTTCTTTATTTTACTCTGTAAAATGGAAGGTGAGCTTTTACTCTTTAATACATGTTGTATAAGAGTTTCAGTATACAACATCATTGTAGAGCTTTTATTAAATATATAACAAGTATTTTTTTCAACCAAAATCAGCAAATCATATTTGTACAATTTTTTACTAAATCTTAAAAGATATTTGTAATAAAATTTAATATAAAAAATATATTTGGTTTTTAGACTTCATTTGCACAACTTGCTTTTAACAATCGAAAACATTTTTTTTCAAAGTTTCATTTTTAAAATGAGTGTTACTCATTAATGGTATGATTTTTATACAAAGATTATAAATTTTATAGGATGTTATATTTAAGATGACCAACATACTCCATTTTTTTAATTGTCAGATTTTTTTTCCATTTAATAAAGCCTATGTTTTTTTCTTATTAAGAAATTCATCATTAGTTTGCTTAGGGTAGTTTAATCAGATTGAATAATCTATTGAAAAAAAAAGTTTTTTTTAAAATAGATAATTGAAAAAAAAAAGTAGCAAATATTTTTAAGTGCAATGTTACAGGTTATAAAATTTTTGCACAGCAAATTTTTGTTGCAGTTGTTCAACTGTAATTCAACAATGATCAATTTGAGTTTGGAAAATTTATACTTATAAATACTATACTTATACTAAATGAAAATTAAAATAGACTTGAATAATAAACAATAAAAAATTCATTGTCTTGTTGTTTTTTTGTTTTTGAAAACTGCTTGCTTTCATTTAAAAAAATATTAGTAAAAACTAATTTTAATACATATAAAAATCTTTAATGAGTCATAAATTAAAAATAGTGTTATTATTTAAAAATAGTGTTGACTGTTTATCTGATTACAAATATCAACATTTTTTTATCAAATTCACCTATCAAAGACTCATGAAGGGGCCACTAGAGTTGAGGAAGCTACTTTTTTTAAATTTTTTTTTTTTGTAACTGTAAACTCTGCAACAAAAACCTTGTTAAAAAAAGCCACTGCACAGGGAAATGGGTTGATTTCTGTACTTCAAGAAGTGTAGGGTGGAATTTTAAACCTCTTGATTATGAGCCAAAAGTTTTACAGCTGCAATCTGCGATCTTTTATTATATATACATTGCATTAAGTGACCGCGAATTGTGATATCTGCAAAAAATATCTGCTCCTTAAAATTTCAGTTTATGAAAACCGTAAACTATGTTTTTATGGAAAGGACAAAGCAGCTTAACTTTCTTAGCAAAAATGTTATAAAAAAGCAAAAAAAGTTAGCAAAAATGTTATAAAAAAGCAAAATAATTTATTTTCCTTAAATATATATTAAACATAAATTTTTAATTAATAACTAATATAATTAATAAAAAATATATATATATATATATATATATATATATATATATATAATTTTAATTAATAATAAAAGTAATTAGCAATAAAAATATATATCTTTTATTAATTAATTACATAAAAATATAATTATTTAATAATAAAAATATATATTTTGAAGTATTTACTTTTTTTTTGTGTAACTATAAATATTATAAATTAGTTTTCATATTTTTAAAACAACTGTTTCAAAATCAGTTTTTAATTTGTCAAAGTAAATGTTTATAAATATCAGAATGAAATAACAATTTAGTTAATTTTTTTTAATTATTACTATTATAGATACAACTGCTGCAGAAATATTCTGTGAATCTAACAAATAATTTGTAGACTTCGGCAGTCCAATTGGTTTGTAATATTTGCATCACTTTTTTTATAAATGATCAAGTCTATTTTTAAATTGGAAGACATTATCAGTTTTAAGGGGATCCCAAACCTCCATAACATGTTTTGTTCATATTAAAGAGAATTTAAAAAAAAAATGTTTAAGCTAAATTTTTTTTTGAATAAAACAAAAGAATAAATGCAAGCCAAGAAAAACTTTTTTATTTTAGTCGAAGCTCGCCTACATTTTGTTGTAGACCAAAAAGTCAGCACAATATATGCCACAATCTACAGACTTGATAATTTATTCAAGCGTGTTTTAATACTAAGAGTTTCAGTAAATGATGTCATTGATTTTTTATGTTTGTGTAAAAGATTGATTATGTAACATTAAAGAAATCAATGATGTCATGTACTAAAACTCAGGAATAAACGCGCCTGATAAATTATCAAGTCTGTAGATTGCGGCATATATTATGTTGACTTTTTTGCCTACAACAAAACGGAAAAGACGAGGTTCAACTAAAATAAAAAAGTCAGTTTTTCTTGGTATCCATTTATTCTTTTGTTTTAATCAAAAAAATTTAGCAGAAATATTTTTCTGAATCATTCTCTTTAATATGAACACAACATGTCTCGGAGGTTTGGTATCCCTTTAACAACATTTCTTAGAAGTTAATTTTGATAGGTGATTCTATTAGTGAAGAAGAATTCTCTTTGGCTAATGTTTATAATGATTTGCTTTATGATAGGGTGCTGATTATTTTTAATTGCTCCTGCAGGAGCAGAGCCTTGGAGCTGATGCCAGTATGGCTGATTTATTGGGACTAGTCTATTTAATTTTATAAAGCTGTTGGAGATTTTAAAATAATCAAACAATATTTCTCTAATTCTTCTATCTTTAAGGGTAGTTAAGCCAAGAATTTTGATTCTTGATTCATAATTAAGTTTACACAAAGCAGGTACTAGTTTAGCAGCTTGTCTTTTTTCCTGTAAGGATTTCATGCCAATAAAAAGACTCAAAATGAGGTTTTACAAATAATGTGTACAAAAACTTAAATGATTTAATGTTCTAATAAATGAAAGTTTCTTGAAGCATTCTGAGAATAGAGTTAGCTTTTGACGCAGCTTTTTGGCATTTGATTTCCCATTTTCAGTTGTTTGTAATTATTATACTATAACATGCAATCACCTAATTCAACTTTTGATATATAATTATATAATTTAAGTATAAGTGAACATACTTAAAAATTAAGAAAATAACTAATTTATATAACTCAACTTTGGGCACCGATATCTTAAAATATTTCAACAACATTAAAAACAAGTAAAAAAGTTTTCTTTCTTCAAAATTCACTAGAAAATAGCTGTAGAATTTAAATATTTTATTATCATATATAAATTTTTTATCTTTATTTTTGAAAACATATTAAAATAAAGTTTTTTACAAAAATAAAGACAAACTTTTTAAATTTTAATTATCATATTTAAACTTTCAGTCATTTTACTTTAATTTTTAGAAAATTTTGATGCATTTACAATAAGAGTCACAAGCCATGACTAGAAGTAGTTTGAATATCACTCCTGGAATAAACTTGGGAACAAAGATCTTACAGAAGAAGAACGTAGTCAATGCAAACACAATGAGGATTTTGTAATACCATCATTCAAAAAAATAAGAAAGAGATCAACAGAGTAGATGAAGATCTTAACATACCTCCTCTAAAATTTCATTTTAAATCTTCCAAACATATCAGAATGAAAGCAAGAAATTATATGCATTAACAAGATAATAAAGAACATAACTTTATGTCAATGTTCCCTCAGAAAAAATGTGAGAAGAAACAAATAATATCAAAGAAAGAATGCTTAAAACTTTGAAATTGTGGGTTTAATAAAAGAAAAAAAATGTTCCTGCACCCCAAGTTGGTCAATAGTAGAGTTACAAAATAACTTTTCAGTTACATAATAAAGATACTAGACAACCTTTTTAGTGAAAAAGGATTGTTAGCTATTGTAGCTCCATTGTATAAAGTTTTACCAAAAGATGTAGAAGATTTTGGTAAAACATTTTATGACTCAAATAGTTTTAGTTAAACTATGCTTGTAAAAAAGATTATGTAAGCACCTAAAAAAACTACTTTTTTGCGTTTTAAAAATTTTAATTTGTGCAAAGAAAACAATCCAGAAATTCAAATAAGCTACTCAAAATTTGCTTCATTTAGACTAAAATGATGCATTTTGACAGATGCAAGTGGTAGACATTCTATTTATGTTTGTCCTTACCACCAAAATTGCTAGTAGATTCCTTAAATATTGGTAAAACATTTAAAAATTTTCTTTCAAAAATTGTTTTCTCAGTGGAAAACATAGAATACATTCATGTACAGTGTGACGATTATCCTTGTAAAAAATTGCTTGTTTGAATGAGATTTTTGGAGAATATAAATACAGCTTTGAGATGAATACAAGCAATGGCAAACTAAAGATTGAGCACTATTGAGTTCAACAGCAGATAATTTGAATTTTGTTGAACTTTAGTATATTGCTTGAAAAAATTCTTTAATTGCTAATTCTCTATCACAGTACCTTGATCAAAACAATTATTTGGATAAATCAAGCAATTATCTGCCACTTTGCAGAAAATTATGTTTTGTAGTCCAAGATGAAATACACCTAACAATGTTCTTTACACCAATTATTTATATACTATAAAAACAAAGAAGATATACTGAAACATATTTCTTACTTTATATTAGATGACATTACACACAATGAAACCTTTGCATACAAAACTTTTCAACTAATCATATCCAGATTAAAAGATAATATTTCTTACTTACCTCTAAAAAATACAAATAATTGATTTTACTTACAATTGCATAGCTTTTATTTTTATTGACCAATTAGAACTAAACTTAATCTTTAACTTTTACTTAAACTATACTTTAAAAAACAATATGTAAAGATTACAGTAAACATTGAAAACATGTATGTATTATCAATATGTATTATCTTCGTAAATAATAATAAGCTCTATGTGTTTTACCAAACTTACCAAAAAAACTTGTTTTTAATTAGTTTAGTGGTTAATCTTAGTCTATTCAACAATTTAACACTTAACAGAAATTACTGTAATAGACATGCAGTAACTAACAATTATAAAATAATATAATAAACACAAAGTGTTTATTATGTTATCTACTGCAATAAACAAAATATTGTTGCACAGTGCAAATTAATTGCAACTGTACCAATTTCAAATTAACGTTAACGCATTATACTACATGAATTTCAAAAACAAAAAAAAATCTCATATCAAAAGATCAAGTAAAGGTTTGTATACCATGATCATCAAATACCGTGATCATTCAAATATTTCATACTTTCTTAATACCTTCAATACAAAGAAAATAAAAATAACTTTCCTTCTTTTAAAAACACCATCTTTTTTTTGAGCACAAAAAACAATAACATCATAACATTTTGACATTACAATAATACTTTTTGATTCTTTTTTTAGAGAATATTTGAAGATAAAGCCAAACATTCAAAAAAGCACATTTGTTAACACAAAACCTACAAACTTCTCTCTATGTTTATTAGTTTTGTAAAAAAATATACAACTAAGTTCTTACAGCTAAAAGTTCTTGAATTTTTTGAATTCCGAGTTCTGGTTTTTTTCCCTCTAATGCACATAAAGCTGATCCTCCAATTACTGGAGTGTTGTCTCCATCATAACCATACTCAGTCAGCAACTCTCGGATTTCCATTTCAACCTGTTACATCAATATTAAAATCAAATAATTTGTAGTTCTTTCAAAGATCCTCAAAGATGTCATTGTTAATCATTAATAAATTTTACCAAGTCCATAATTTCTTTATCATCAACCATATCAGCTTTGTTGATAAAAACACACAAGTTTTTAACTCCAATCTATAATAATAATAATAATAATAATAATATTAATACAATAATAATATTATAATAATAATGATAAAAATTAATAATAATAATTACAGATAAAGTAGAATATAACCATTTATAAAAATTGACAGCAAAATGTTAAAAATAACAAATACCTGATTTGCAAGAAGTAAATGTTCTCTAGTTTGAGGCATTTGACCGTCTGTAGCTGCAACAACAAGTATTGCACCATCCATCTGTGCTGCACCGGTTATCATGTTCTTAAAAAAAGTTTTTTTTAAACAAAATAAATTCAATTTACAAAAATGTCGAAAAAATGAGAATGATAGTAATAGTAATGGTTAATGCTGATGAGATAAAGCGCCAGGCAATATTTATGACAGCCGGTATATATTAATTACTGTTCAGTTTTAAATAAAAAAGTGTTAATAATAAGCTTTCTTGATTTTCATCTTGTTTGCTTTTAAATCAACTGATTGCAAGTTTGATTTAAAGCTGTTAAGTGTAATTGATTGAACGACTTCTGCTAGTAGACTATTCCATCCATAAACGACTCTATTGCTGAAAAAATATTGCCTTTTCATACAATTTCTAACCAATTCAGGTTTCAATCTATGTTTTGCTCCTCTAATGTTAGATGCTGGACCTGATAAGGAAATAGAGTTCATTTCTAGATTTTGCTTAATATCAATCTTTTCAATACCTTTAAATATCTTGAATTGCTGGATCAAGTCACCTCTTAGCCGCCGAGCCTCTAAAGTTGTCATATCCAAAATTTCTTACCTTTGATGATTGAATGATATTGGTGCTTAAATCACAAAATACTTTTAAAGATTCTTTAAAGAACTTCAAAGATTTTTAAAGAATTTTAAAGATTCTTATATTATATATTGTTCCTAATTAACTATAATCTCTTATCAAATGTAATCAAGAATGTGCATTATATACTACCTAAATTTGTATTTAATGTTATGAAAATGATGATGATGATGATGATGATGATGATGATGATGATGATGATGATGATGATGATGATGATGATGATGATGATGATGATAATGATGATGATGATGATGATGATATGATGATGATTTTAATTATAAATTTTTCACACTTTTCTCAATAATCCCCATTTAAATTTAAGAAATAATTTATATATATTCATACAACTTTGTTATTAATATCAATATTGTTTGCTTTTAAATTGAGTTGTTTTATTAATATTAGAAAATAGTAAAAACATAATTTTTTTCCATAAAAAACCTTAAAAATTCTTTTGTCCAACAAAAATTAAATTTTTTACTTTGTAGAGAAGGGATGGGGGAGGGAGATGAGGTGAGGGGATGGGGGAGGGAGATGAGGTGAGGGGATGGTGTCTAGAAGATTTATTTAAAATAACTTGTATTTTAACAATTGGTAATTAGTAATAAACTTTTCTTACATTCTAACTGATCTATTGCATTTTATAAAATTTTTAAGTGGCTGACTCACTAAAAGCTTTAATGAATTTAAAAGCTTTAGGAAATGAATGAAAAAATAATTAAGATGTTACCAACATACCTTGATGTAATCAGCATGGCCAGGACAATCAATATGACCATAATGACGAGTGTCTGTTTCATACTCTACATGAGAAGCATTTATTGTGATTCCTCTGGCTCTCTCCTCTGGAGCATTGTCAATGTCAGCATAATCTTTAAACTTTGAACCCCCTTTTTCAGACAGCACTAAAAATTTTAAAAATTTTTTGAATATTTAATTGTAACAATTATACAATATTTAAAATAGTTTAAAAAATTTCTAATTTATTTAAATAGAAAAATACATATACTAAAAACATTTTTGCAATATTTAACTTATACCAGAACTCAATCTCAGATTATATACAAATTATATATATATATATATATATATATATATATATATATATATATATATATATATATATATATATATATATATATATATATATATATATATATATATATATATATATATATATAATATACAAATTTTAATTTTATATAGATTATATACATATAATATACATATAGTATACTTAAAAATTTGTTGTTTTTAAAACCACACATAAAAGTATATAATGTACGAAACTTATACAACACCTTTGGTTATTGCTGCAGTAAGTGTAGTCTTCCCATGATCAACATGTCCAATTGTTCCAATATTAATATGTGGTTTTTGACGAGAAAAAGCCTTCCTTGCAACTGCTTCAGCAGCATATAGTCTTATTTGATTATCTAAACCATAAAATTTTAAAAATTATAGTAAATAATTAAACATTTTTAATATAGTTATAATTAGGAGAATGTATTAGGTACATAACAATTTTTGTTTTATCATTTAATTTTATATAAACATGGACAATTACACTATTTCACCTTATAACACATCTTGTAAATTTATTAAATTTAGATATACACTGAGGCATATTCGTTTAGACGCATCTATTTTTTTCTCTTTGTCTTAATTTTTTTCTATGAATTGTCAACTGATATGCATGCAAGTTATTATCAAAATAATTGTTGTGTTGTGGGCTAATAAAAATCACAAAAAAACTTTCCTATGTGTCTTTATTAACATGAGAGTATGTTTGACATACAAAAGTACATTTTTTAATTGGAATATATCTATAGACGCAGTCATATTTTTGACATTAAAAGACGGAAAATTAGTAATGCCTATGTCCTCCATTACACTGGATCACCTAAAAAATTCTGCCTTTCATTGACTCCACTAGTCGTTGAAGTGTAGTTTGAACCAACTCGGACCATGTTTCAAGGATTTTACACTTTAACTCAGTAACAGTTTTAAATTGGTGTCCGGCTGCTTTAGCGTCATAAACTTTTCTTGATAACATTTCCCACACGTTCTCGATTGGATTTAAGTCCGGGCTACAAGCTGGCCATTCAAGAACCGGGATGTTGTGGTCTTTAAACCATTTCATAGAATGCCTAGATATGTGAATTGCAGCATTATCTTGCTGAAATATGGCATTATCATCCATGTTTTCATCCATATAAGTTATGAGAACATCATCCAACATTTCTGTATACTTTATCGAGTTCATTTTAGGTAAATTACAACACAGAGTCAATTTTTCTGAATAAGAAAATCCACCCCAAACCATTAAACTTCCTCCTCCATAATTTCGTTTTGTTTGTGGGTCATTTATTCCTCTTAGATCATGCCAATAACAACTGTAAGAGTCTGGACTATCTAAATTGAGCTTTTTTTCATCTTAAAATATTATGTTTTGCCACTCATGAGTCCAATGCATATGGTTTTTAGCAAACTGTAATCTAGCAATTTTATGGTGGTTTTTAACATTGGTTTTTGGTGTGGTTTCTTCCACTTTACGTTTGGTTTTGTACGTAGAATATGTGCAACATGTTTATTGGTGACAGGCAATAATAATTCATCCTTTATTTGTGTTGCATTCGATTTATTTTTGGTTGCTTCGAAGCGTATTCAATTAGTTTGACGATTTGTTAATACTTTGTTGCCGTTTGTTGCTTTTTTTACACCGTAATTGTCACCTTTTGCAATGTAGTTTCGTACAACATGGTCAGATCTTCCAATTTTTCTTGCTATTTCTCGTATAGAAAGTGCTGGTGAGATTTCTGAGCCACGATATAAATTAATTTGTATTTTTTCAGTATCTGTCAAATACTTTCCTTTAGGCATTTTGTAAAATGCAATAAAAATGATACTGGAAGAGCAAAAGATCAAATTACACTAAAATTTATCAATTTATTTGTGTAAAAGTGATTAAAAATCAATAATTACCGTTATTAACCTGATTGCGTCTATAGATATATTCCAATTAAAAAATGTGCTTTTGTATATCAAACATACTCTCATGTTAATAAAGACACATAGAAAAAAATTTTTTGTGATTTTTATCAGCCCACAACACAACAATTATTTTGATAATAACTTGCATGCATATCAGTTGACAATTCATAGAAAAAAATTAAGACAAAGAGAAAAAAATTGATGCGTCTAAACGAATATGCATCAGTGTATATTATAAAAAAAAATTTTTTTTGCGAAATTGACACTCACAATAAACTCATAAAATTTCAATTAATATATATAAATATAAATTTTATTTTAAACTTTATAAAAATCTTTTATTGAAACTTTAAACTTTTTTGTTTTACAGTTGTTGATAAAATTGATCAAAATGAAACTTTTACTTATGTTGATTAAATTGAAAAAAAAATGTGCTGGTTGCACATAAAACTTGCAAAAACAAAAATTGCTAAACTTATGTGGCGAAAGGCTTCAATATTCATTTAACATGCTGTAGTAAACTCTTTTTAAGTAATTGTAAGTAATATATTTTTATTATATAATCAGTGATATGTTTTGATAAATTATTGTAAAAAAATATTATCAAACTTATAATATTTTTATTATAAGTAAACAATATATACTATAACAATTTTTTTAAATTAATGATATGATATTTATGTTATAACTATGTAAATAACAAACTATAATTTTTCTCAATAATCAGATATTATATATTGATGAAAGCTGATAGTTTAAAGAAAATTTAAAGTTTAAAAAAAAAAAAATTAACATACTTCAATATTATCTATAATAAAAAAATTTTCTAAAAATATATAAAAATATAAAAAATTACTCTTATATATAAAAAAAACTCTTGAAAACAATTATGACACTCTTGACAACAACTGCTGTCAAGATTTTCTTTTCAGAATACTAAAATTCATACAATTTATGTTACAAATTTGAAAAACTATTAAATTTTTCAACTTTATCAGCATCTACGTTAACAAAAGTCTCATTTTGGTTAGTTATATCAACAACAGCATTGCAATGTTCAAGGCTTTACAGTTTATTTAAACAAAAAAGTTTATAATAACAATAAACAAATTAACAATATAAAAACTTACTTATAGACTGACAAAAGACCAGACTTTGAAAAATCTAAATATAAAAAATATATATATATATATATAAATGTGAAAAATATATCACCTTAAATAACACAATCAGGGCGTAACAAATCTTTTTTTTTTAATAAACATTGATGTTTGTATGTTTATTTATTAACAAACGTCTAATTTAAGAGGTCTAATTTATATTGAAATAACTTTTATTCTAGTAATTAAGTTATAAGATGTATCAAAGATGCTTTATTTTTTAAAATGAATTTTACACATTTTTTATTAATTCAAAACAATTTTTCACGCATTGGCAAAGTGCGCGCAAATTAATGATAACTAATATGCAATTATTATTATGACTGTTATCCATTAATACAAAATAGTAAGTTTTTCTCAATTTAGTTTGTTAAGTTTATTTGCTTATCAAAAAACCTATAAACTTGAAGTAATTAAAATAAAAGAAAACTAAAATATCATATTATTATTGGTGTTGTTAAACGCACAATAAAAAATAAAAACTATAATAAACAATAGTTCTATATATTCTATTAAATTATATATATTTCAGTATAACTTAAAAAATCATTTTAAAACTTTTGAAAGTGCAAACAAACATTATTTCACTTTAATGATAATAAGAAAATTTTAAAAAAAGCCTGCTTTTGAAAGAGCAATGTTTTAGCATGGTTTCTTTTAAAGTAATTGCAAATGCATTCATTTTAACTAAAATTTTGCATTCTTTTGTAAACGCATGTAAAAACCATTCTAAACATAATTCCTTTCTTCAGTTGCGTACTTAGTTGAAAGTAACGCTATAGAAGAAAGTAATCATGCTTTACCATGATTTCTTTTAAAGCCATTTTGAATTTTAGTAATTAATTGTTTTTTTATTATAAATATGCGTTTTGTATGAGTTGCACACAAAAAATTCTTTTTTCCTTTGTTCATGCTTTTTTTTTGGCATTTTTTTGGTGGTTTTCTGCTTTTTTTAAGCAATTTTTTAGGTTTTTTTTTGGCTTAAATTTTGGAAGAGTTTTTCCTAATTCAAGTATATTTTTAGCACATGATCATTAAAAGCAAAACTAAATGTATAAACGCCAATTTAACTTGAATTTTTAATAAAAAATTAAATTAGCTATAAGTTAGTTATATATCTAGGCATACTGTATGGGAATTTTTATTTGTCATGTTGTACTTCCTTACAACTGTGATACACTCGTTATATATAGAGACTATTTTTATCCTATAAGAAAGTTACCATTTTAATATTGATAATGTAAATATATTAGTATATAATACCATGCCGATTTAATGTCAAACTTAAATTCCTTAAAGAAATAAGCAATCTAGCAAGACTATTTATTTCTTTGAGCATTTGTATATTATGCAGTAATTTAGTCTAACATTGTTAATTTTGTCAAAATATATATATATATATATATATATATATATATATATATATATATATATATATATATATATATATATTGCTAGTAGGCTCTTATAACAAAAAGCCCTATACTGAACTGAATTTCAAGGAAAAATTAAAATTTTGAATTATTATTGTTTACTAAGTTTCCCAAACCAATTAAATCTGATGATTTCTAATTTATTTATTCATAACTTATTTTTTTATGTTTTTTTTTTTTTAAATCTAGACATTTTTATATCCTATTATATCAGGCAAAATTTTATAGTACTATATCACACTTGTGAAATGCTTTCTTGTTTAAGTTCAATTTTTAGACATAATCTTATGGCAAAATAAACATTTAGCTTTTTCAAGTTTGCTAATTTGGTTCAAAGGTTTAAATAAATGGGCAACTATAGTTTTATTTCTGCCCCCTATATGGAGAGCTTAATACTAATTGACTACCAACAAGAAAAAAAACAAGAAATAACTCAATAATTTAATAATTTTTTCTTCTCTCTTTACATATATTTATGTATATATAGATACCATGGTGTCTTAAAATCCTTTTAGATAGAAAATCACAACTCAGTGTTTTCAATGTGCAGTAGTTATCTTTTGTGTTAATCCTTTTTTAGATTTAATTGCAGAAAAACTACAGTTTTTATTTTTCATATAAAAACTACAGTTTTTATATGAAAAATAAAAAAAATGAGTTTCTATAAGTTTTTTTATAAGTTTTTTTTTACATTTTTTTTTTTTTTTGGATTTATATAAAATCTTCTTTCATTTAAATATGAAGTTGATCTATTTTCAAAGAAATATTTTTAAAACAATATTAGGGACCTGTTAAATAGTAAATGAACTTAAGCGTTAATTAAATATTGGACAAACAAACTTAAATTAGACTTAAATTAATCACAAAAGATAACCACAGCACATAAAAAACTGAGCTTTGTTTTTTAGATTTAGCAGGGCTTGATAGCCAGAGCTAGTAAAAAGTTTATAAAACTTTATATATTTTAAATTTATTATTTTACATTTACTATTTTATAAATTATATATATATATATATATATATATATATATATATATATATATATATATATATATATATATATATATATATATATATACATATATATACATAAAATTTATAAAACAGTAAATAAAAAATAATAAATTTAAAACATATAAAGTTTTATAATCTTTTTACTAGCTCTGGCTATCAACCCCTGCTAAATCTTATATTACCGGGGCTGGGTTTTTAAATAGTATTTGAGCTGGGACCCTGGTCACTTACAAGTGTCACATTAACAAATTTTTTGCATTTAAATATTTCTAATGCGAGCTACGATAAGTGGAATGTTTTTAAATTTAAAGAAAGAAATTTTTTTACGGTTTTTTTAGGGTTAATCTTTTTTTTATGTTCTCATTCCTAAAAAAATTAAGTTTACTGTTAATTGTTTTTTTTTAATTTTCTCTTTACTTTAGATTTCAGAGTATTTTAAAAAGCAATCATTGATAGCATCTAGAGAAAATTATACTAATCGTTAATAATGTTGAAAGAGAATTACTTGTACACCATAAACTACAGTTTGTATGTTATGCATATTAAATGTTATCACATACATCATTATAGAAGATGCAAAGTATTGGATTTTTTTTTTTTTACTGATAGCGATAACAAGAAAAAATGCTGACACTGCCTAAGTATCAGCATTAGGTAAAATATACAAAATACTGATACTTTTGGAACAGCTCTAGCTAATATCAGATGCATGTTGATATTTTGTTAAAAGAACTCTTCATATTTATTTACATTAATTTTTTAAGGAAAGAATTATAAAGCATATATATAGTATATATAGTAAAAATATGCACTGATTTTACTAGCAAAACTTAATTTACTGATTTTACCTGCTTTGACCATAATTAAATATATGTTCAAATCTAACCTTGTTTGATGCTGTTGAGTGTGACTTTATACCAGATTGCAAAACTAAATAAATTTTTTTATAACAACATTAAAAACAATATAACAAATACTAATTCAGAAGCATAAGATTCATAAACATAAATTTGTAAATATAAAGATTCATAAACTCTAGAAGTATTTAAATCAAATTCTTTTCAAATATAACCAATTTGATTTACTGATTTATTTTTTTTTTGTTTAATTTATTTTAACCTCATATAGCCATTTCTAGACTCTTGAAGCAATAAAAAATTTATTGATAGAATTCAAATATATAAAAATGTCTTAATGTTTTAATGTGGTGTAAAATATATTTTTAATGTGGTGAAAAATTTGCAACCTTAATTTGATAAATGGTTGTTTAAATCATAAAATATTTGGCTTTTTTTTTATAATATAAAAATACTAATAAAAAACTTCATAAATACTTTTTATAAAAAAAAAGATAATATACACACAAAAGCAATCATAAATATTAATACCTTGCGACGATATAAGTTTAAGTGTAACATTCATGATGCCTAAAAATGTTATGTTTTAATATATTTGTTGTATAATATAAAAACACAACTATTACAATGACTATTTATTGGATGACAATAATATTGACGATAAACTTTATCGACATTACCATTACCGTAAAGGTAAAAAACTGTAAAAAATTATAGGTTTTTTCAATACAAATAATGCATGCTTTAATTAATACTTTACAACTATAACTTATTAGTTATGCTTAAGCTTGACAGTTATTGAATTTATATATAGTTATATATAGTTTTAATAGTCCTAGAGCTTCGAAAAATATGCACATGTTTAAATTTTCGTAGACCGTAAAATAGTCTTGTATAAAAAGGCGAAATCCAACGGTGTCCTTCACGTTCGCAAAAATAAAATAACTTTCTTTTGAAGGAGGTCCTGCAGCCGTTTTCACTTCTCTCCGTTAAGCCTCGGCAGTATAAAACAGATGGAGAATGTTCAACCGCATTGGAATGCTTCGGGACCAAATTTGTTAGACCTTGGCTTCGGCCTTATAATGGTTTGACTTAAGGCCAAAAATTAAGACCTTGGCCTTGGCCTTATCACTGCTTGCCTTGTTCTTAGGTCTTAGCTTTAACAATTTTGGCCTTGGCCTTGATTGTTTTGTCTTCGGCTTTCCAACTTTTCTTTAAGCATACAGTTGATTTTGTTTACAAGAGTTATTTTAGTTTACTTGAATGCTTTAGAACTTAATTTTGTGTTTTATGTCACTATTTAAATTGCCGGTTTTGATTAGTCATTTTGAATTTATTACATCTATATACTAAATCATATGATATATCTTAACGTTTTTTATTAGTTAAAACATTTTAAAACTTATAAAAAGATTTAAACACATAATTTTTTCTTAAAATTAAAAACAGAATTTTAAAGGTTTTTTAAATTAAAATAGTTTTTATTATATTTAAATTATAATTTATTACAAAGTTTTTTTTTTTTTATTTATTTACACTGTTTTTATTCAACTTATCTAAATCTGTTTAATAAAGTTGTTATATTTAATAGAGTTTTTTTTTTAATAATTTTATTTATAAAATTCATTTTTGAACCAATATGCAATAGTTCAATTTGATAGTTCGGTCACGAGAACAACACCAGAAACTACTTTGAAATCTACTCAAAATAGTATTACACCTCAGATTCAAAAGCCCTTTACAAAAAAAAAAATACAAAAATTAGAAATCTTTTTTTTTTTTTTGTGACAAATATTTTTGTCTTCGCAACGTCAGCTCCTGTCGAGCTTTATACGTTGACGCAAATAGGTTTATGATAATTTAAAAAATTTAGTTTTTTGACGGTTAGCCAATAATGTTCAATTATAAACATTAAAAATGGCGACAACAAAACGGCAAATAACAACTTTATCTTAAACTTCATATTAAATGAAAGGAGTATTTCAGGAATGAATGGAATAACTTGGAAGTTTGCACCTCCTTCCTTACTGACATTAGTTATGCTTAAATCCGGCTTTTACGAAAACGTTTTTTTCGGCCAAATTTTTGTGCCACAATTTTTGAAGATTTTTTAAGAGCTACATGGTATGAACATGTTTTGCTTTTTTTTTTTTTTAGAAATATGTACCGACTAGTTTTTTAAAAACTAGAAGAGGTTAACTTCAATTTTGCATGATTTTTTCATTTTAATGCACATTTTACGGATGTTTTATGGAGGACATACGGCTTCTTGTTTTTTTGTTTTTGTTTTTGAAAGGTTTAACTACGCGGGTACCACTAAAACTTATGTAACTTTTAAAATACTACAGATAATTTTATTTTATAAAAAGATTAGCTGCTTATTATCTAATAAATAAATAAATAATCTAATAAATAAATACTAATGCGCTATTCCATTGATTCACCTAACGAAAATTTCTGTAAAAAAGATGTTTGTCCTACATGGGTTCCATTTGGGTTCCATGTGGGATTCATGGAAATCTACAAGAAACCCATGTGGGACAAGCGCTTTTTTACACTGAAACAATAATAACAGTTTGAATCTCATAAATTTACTTTTTTTTTTAAACTTTTTATTTTTACTTATATAATTATATTATTTTATTTATTTATTTAAATAATTTACTTTTATTTTTTTTTATTTTTTTTTTTTGTATTTAAAAATTCTATTTTTAACAATTATTTATATTCAAATTAAATTTGATGACAACAAACTAGAAATAGGCTTTTTATAAAAAAAACCATTTTTTCCTTGCTCAGAACACACAACACGTTTTCTTACTTTAGCTGCTTGAAGTTTCCAATCAGCTTTGCTGTGCAATTCAAAGAATTTTAAAATAAGACGGAGCTTCAGCTCCTGATTTCTAACTGGATAAAGCTCTTAGTTCCTTATTTAAGCAGTTGTGCAAATACTCTCCCTTCTCTTCACTCAACAATCTAATAGCTTTATGTTGTTTAAAAAAAAGTGGTACATTAAAAATGAGCTCGTGCATATTTCGAGTGATACTTTTCATGGGAAAACGAGCATAGAACTCTGAAGCAAATATATTTTTATAACTTAAAAGCTCACTTTTTTCAGCATCAGAAAGAGGTTTTCTCTTAAAAAGAGTTGATTGTAATTTGTTAAAAATACTAAACACATATAGAAATTTATATTTATTTAGTAGTCCTAATCGCTAAATTATTTAAATGTAATTTTAGATAAAGAAATTACAAATTGCAACAACTGTTTAGATTGCATTCCAAAATACTCTCGTGTAATGTATGACAAAAACTTTAATATTAATACTGAATGTTTTGATCGTTTTATCTACTAAACAATTCCCAAATCAGACATCAATGAACTGAAAATCTCCACCTAAGAACAACCTAGTTTTGTTGGATTTTAATTTGAAGTCTGACGACTGAATTCTTTTAAAGCTTTTGGCATAATGCCTGAGAATCAAGACAAAATAAAGAAATATTTATTTTGATCACATTAATATTGAAATTTTTGTCGTACTTGCTACATGCATACTACTACATTGAGTTTTTTTTAAGGAAAACTCATACCTATTCTTTCTTATCTTGACCATTGCACTATGGATGCTTAAATTTGAAATATTTAAGTATGCTGGTCTATTTAAACACTGCAGTGTGTGTCTTTTCATATTTGAGTTTGGCTATTCATTGTAGAGCTGACTTTTCTAACGTAAAAAAACGTTCAACGCCGGAGTTAAAGTTAGATAAAAGAGTCTAGTGTGCATAAAAAGTTCATTTATTGTCTTTAAGAGATCCTACGGATTTGTGGCTCTAAAAAATGTTGTATAGACGTCTTATTGACGACTGTGTTCATTGGGTGTGTATATAAATCCAGTTTACATAACCAATACCCCAGTTTGTGGACCTCAAAGACGCACAAGTTTAGAATCGGTGTTTAAAAAGAACATATTTCATAAATAAATTAAGATAAAAAAATTGGAAGAATGCGCTTTATCAAAGTTTATCTGGCTAATAGCCGTGTACCAGCTGTGTACCAGTGTAACCTGAAATGAAAGTAACCGACATAGATGTACGACCTTTTTTTAGTTAAAACGAGTTGCTGAAATTTTTTCTACTATTTTATAACGGAAACATTTCTTAGGGAAGCAGCCGTTTTGCAATGAAATGCAAAAACAATATTGCATTGTACATTTCACATAATTAAAGTATAAAATTGTATAAAAAACTTAAACTCTTTATTTCTTACCATTTAAACTTTTTATTTTGAAACAATAATAATACACATGTTAAAGGGAAAAAAGCAAAAGAAGTTTCATTAACACTTTTTTGCGCCCATCAGTCAAAAAAGGGTTAATTCACTGTACCTTAAGCTTGGGAAGAATTACTTGTCTCATAAGCAGGTTGCATAACTATTAAAATGAAAACTAAAACCTCAATATCTTTGTAAACAACCTATATGTAATAAGCTTCAAAATAAATGCTTTATCGGTAAGTCAATTGCATTTTGAGTTAGTTGGGTCGAAGTTAATGTACTATTGACATGCTAGTTTGACCCTTTGACTAATAAAAATCCAGGATTGAAAACCCCAATGCCATTAAAGTGAAGCTGCACGATGCCAACGTTGATCCAATATGTCATTACCCATTAGTAAATATGATGTCAGCAAACAACTAACTGTAAAGCCTTATTAGTCTAACAATAAAAAAAGTGTTGGATCAACTAAATTGCGTTTCTTTTGATAAAAATTGAAAATGAAACTTTCGTTAAATATAAAACATTTTCCCAAAATATATAATTAAATTGTTTGTTTTCAAACTGTAGCTTTTAAAAAATAACAGCAATATAAAGGTTTTTGGGCAAGACTCAAACCAATTTAAACTTGCTCTAACTATGTAAATGCACACATATCTTCATAACAGAAACTGATTTTATAAATAAACATTTGATTGGTTGAAAATATCAACTTTATTTTTGTTTACATTTATTTATAACAGGTTATATTATATTATTTACTACTAATTATTATAAATTTCCAAAAGAAAAACAGATATTGTTTAATTTATTTAACCATTTTTCTCTTAAACAAAAAACAACTTATCTCTTAACAACTTATATCTTAACAGCATTCGAAACTATTAGCCGATTACAATAGGTTATGTATCTAACAGTAGCAATTAAAATTAGTCTTACGAAATAATGATAACATTTTTTTTTTTTCCAGATGTCCCAAGAAACCCTTACGATTTTATCACAGGGCACCGCGGAAGAGCATTTAATAGGAAGTTCACGCCTCCTTTCCAACTGATGTCGCAGAACTTGCCCAGAGGTGGGGTTTGAACCATGGATCTTACGTTTCTGAGGCAAGTATCAGTTTAGAAGAACCATATATATCAATCTTATGAAAACTTCAATATAGATGATGAAGTAAATAATGATTAGAATTAAAAATTGATAATGAACCGAATAATTTTATCTGGAAAATAAAATAAAATTTAAAACGATTAAAAAAATGTTATTCTTTGCGATTTTTTCTTTAAAAAATTATTTATTTGATTTCTTAAAAAAACTTACGGGAGGAGAGGGAGGAGAGGGAGAAGAGCAATCGAACTCTCCCATTTTTTTGTTAATGACCTATTCTCTTTTTTAACTATAAGTATTTTCCTTTGATTTTTAATTGTAAATTAAATTTTGATAATGTATCGCTAACTTTAGGCAATACTTTGGTGCCCTTTTACGCTTTTAACAAAAACGCCCATACAATTTTTTTTCTTGAAGAAATTGTATGGGCGTCTATGCTACAAAGTCAAATTACTTTGAAACTACAGCTCATAGTATGTGAAATTTTAAAATTTTTTGAAATATGTATTTTTTGAAATTAATAATCTCATCGTGCAAATATGAGGAAAATAATTTTGTTTCATAAGTTTTTTTTAACAAGTGCTTGTAAATAAACTCTTGCTTTAATAGCGGTTGTATGTAAATGTAATTTAATTGTTACATTTTTTATTTGCACTTGAATTATCAAGAGTTTGCCGACTTAAATTTTTCAGTATACTAGGATGCTTGAATTTTAAATGGTTCATGAGATTTGTGTTGCCTCAACTAGGTTTTAAAACGCTAGAACAAGTAATTCATTTTGATTTTTAATTTTTTTTATTTAGATGCCCCAAGAAGTCTTTACAGTCTTATCACAGAGCACCGCGAAAGAGCATTTAATTGGAAGTTCATGCCTCCTTCCTAACCGATGTCGCAAAACTTGCCCAGAGGTGGGGTTTGAATCACGGATAAAATTATTACAATTTAACATTGCTCTTTAAACAAATCCAACGTGTTGAACACATTAGATTTGTTGTTATTTACACAATTTTTTTTATTATGTAAATTTTATGTGTTTATATTTTAACGTTTGCACTTGTTACCGATGCAAAACTTTTTTTGTTCTCTTTTAACAACATTTCTTTCTTTTAATAGTATATTTATTAAAAAAAAAACATTTTTTTTCTCTTTCAGTTTTTTTTTTCACTTTCAGTGTGAGGTAAGTTGAGCAATCAATGAATAGGTATGGTACGAAACTTGGGTGAATCATCAATAAAACTTTCGCTTACCGTAAGTGTGTGTATAAGTTATAAACTTTTTATCTTGCACACTTTAATCACGTAACTAAGAGAATAGAAAAAATTAAATAGTAAGAAAGTTTCATAACAATATAAAAATATTATTTTATACAAACATCTTGAACATTGAAGTCCAATATATAAATATTACTAATTGTAAAAATATATATAATCAATGTACCGCTAAGTTATTTCTTATCAAAGTTATTTATAGTTCAGTGTAATTTACTTTTTTCGAAGCTGCTTAACTTAGCCCTACTAAACTAGGTGACACATTAGTTAGGTTTTAAAGAGAACAGTAAGACTTAGAAAAAACGGCTAATTTTAATTCAAATTCCGACAAATTGGAAAAATATCAACACTTAACTGATGGCAGTTATAAAAATTTATAAACATCGAAGAAATAATGCCATCCCTTTTTGTTGATAATGTCGAAATAAACAAATGTTACAAAATTTAAGGTGTTTATGTTGATGATAACCTTACTTGGAAAATTCACATTGAAAATTTGAGCAACAAAACTTCAAAAAGTATAGGAATTTTATATAAGGTAAGAAACTTTTTGAAAAAGAAAATTCTAACTCAATTATATTTCTCTTTTATTCATAGCCATATTAACTATGCAAATATTGCATGGGCTTGTACCAACAAAAGCAAACTTGAACCTCTTTATCTTCATCAGAAGCACATAGCACGTTTAATAAATTTTAGTGAACGTTTTACCCATCCAAAACCTCTATTAAGATAAATGAATGCACTAAATATATATCAACTTAATGTTTACTATGTTTTATGTTTTTATGTAAAATCAATTCTTCCCCGGTTTCTTTTCATAACTTGTAATTGTCAAAAGATAAAAATAAATAAATTCTACGCACTGATAATTTTATTAAGCAGCCATATTTTCAAACAAACTATAGAAAGTTTTGCATTTCTTTTCACGGACTATTTTTATGGAATAAAAAAGTTTAAAAATTTTTTTTTCAAGTTTGTATTGAACAATGTAACTACAACTCATTTAAACGAAAACTTAAAGAATTAATTTTTACATCTAATGATTTGGTAATATACTTTTAATATACATATATATATATATATATATATATATATATATATATATATATATATATATATATATATATATATATATATATATATATATATATATATATATATATATATATATAGGCCCGTAGGAACAAAAATTATATTGGGGGAGGGGGGTAATACTACTGGATAGGTCAAATAGTAGTAGGTCAAAAAATTTTTTCAAAGGAATTTACGCCAAAAATACGGATAACAAATAAGTTCCTCTCTATCCTTTTTTTCTTTTATTTCTGAATTTGTAATCGTTTGCTTTTTTTCTAAAAAACTAACTTCAAAAATATTTATTAGAAAAATTATTGGGGGCGGGGGCAAATGCCCCTGCTGCCCACCCGATTGCTACGGGCCAGATATATATATATATATATATATATATATATATATATATATATATATATATATATATATATATATATTTGTATATCCCCTTTTAACCTTCTATTTATCAAAAAACTTTTAAAATTTATATATATACTAAGATTTTTATGCAATTTTTTAAAATTGGATATATAGTATATACATCAGAATTTATTAATTTCAACAAATTTTTTTGTAAAGAAAAAAATTTGTAATTATCTTTTTTATCTTTTACGAATATTACGAGAAATTATCACGTTTGTGTTAGCGGTTCTCGACGACAAGACCTAACGGTCTTCGACGAATCCCCGCGTTCTTTTATTTTTTTATCAATCTTATTTTGTAAATTTTTTATTGATTTTTACTTATTATTTTTATCTTGTAATCTTGTAAACTTTATATTTTATAACGACATGTTGTTTAAAATGTAATTAAGAACAAAAAAAAAATAGTGAATTTTTTTTTTTTTTTTGCTTTTCAGCAATCTTTACTTGCGCATTGTGTTAACATTCTAATTCTCTAGCTTTCATTCATTAGATGTTTTGTCATGTGATAGTTTTTGAGATTTTAATTGCAAAACTTACTCCTATGCTCGACTATCCCCGCTCTACTCTATAATAAATTAATTAATTAATAATTTTAACTAATATATATTTTTAACTAATATATAATGTTGGTGACCTTCTTTTTTGGAGAATTTTACATGCGCTTTTGCCTTTCCACCCCGCTAGGTAGAAAGACAGAAGAACATGATGCTAAGATAATAAGGCACCACAACATATATATTATATATAATATATCATTGATAAAAACTGTATAGTTGATTCTATCAGTCCGATTTTTTAAAGTCATTTCCAAGAAACAAGAGTTTTTTCGCAATGGCTTGTGGGTTGATACGGACTGCTAAAACGGTTTGTTGTAACAACCAATCATTTATTGTTTCTTATATTGATGTCTTCATTACTTTAAAAATCGTTGTTTTAGATATAAACATTGTAATTAAGCTTTATTAGAGGTTAGCAAGATTTTCCCGTGGTAACACGATAACGCTAAAGAGAATTTAATTAAAGGTATGCATTAATTTTTTTGCTATCATTACTATTAGGTGTGCGTGATTATATATCTATTATAAATTACGTACTCAGGATTGGATATTTTATTGACTAATTATCATGTTAATAATTCTGATTTGAATTACCGTTTTTGCTATTTCTGCATATAACAAAATTAACATATCTGCAGATTTAAAAAAATTGCTATATCTGCAGATATAAAAAAATTGCTATATCTGCAGATATAGCTTGAGATTTCACCCAGAGGCTTTTAAAAAATAAAAGTGCCTTTTAAAACAATGTATAGTAGGTTCAATGTTAAGCAAATTATAAAAAAAATAAGATTAAACATCTTTAAAGCAAACAATCTTGCTTAGCTTAAAGCTAAAAGAATGCTGAAAACTGTCTATTTTATTAAGTGCCTTACATATATTTTCATATCATTGAAAAAATATTAAAAAATTGATATGGTATATATATTTATAAAACATTAATATGTTGCATCCTAAGTGTAATTCGACTTGTAAATAGTTTTCATCTTTTTTGTACTTTAGATGACTGATCGCAAAGCTGTTGTCAAAAATGCTGATATGTCGGAAGATATGCAACAAGATGCAATAGAATGTGCCACAAATGCTATGGAAAAATTTAATATAGAAAAAGATATTGCAGCTTTTATTAAGAAAGAGTTTGATAAAAAATACAACCCTACTTGGCACTGTATTGTTGGAAGAAATTTCGGTTCATATGTTACACATGAAACCAAACATTTCATATATTTTTATATTGGACAAGTTGCCATTCTTCTTTTTAAATCGGGTTAAATTATTTTTCTAATCAATTGAACATAAAAATTTAAATTATTTGACAATTCATATACATTTTTACAGCAGCATAACTTTGAAAGTAAAATGGATGAGCAAACCGTGTAAAGTTACTCAATAGTCTTTTCAGATTGGTGAGCTTAAAAAGATCTTTAGCTTGTGGTTACGTAAACCAATTATTTTTAAAAATGCTTCAAATAAATTTTATAAAATCAAAACCCTGAAAATTTAAATTCTAATAATTCCCAATCCATATTTACAGCTGCAAAACTTCAATGTTTGGCTCATGATTTGTGTTGTGAGCATTTTTAAAAATAATAGTTTATTACTTGAGATATTTTTAAGAATTGTATTGAGGATGTACAGCAAAAATTTTACCAAGATTTTTAGTACAATCTACAATAGCTGAACTATAGTATATATATATACGCATTCTTTATTGTGCTTTGTAACTCGTAAAGATATAAGAACTTAATTTTAACTAAATGTATATACAAATATTTAAATATTAAAACTGATAAGCTAAAAATTGAATATAAAGTAGCTCTTGACTCAAGTTTAAAGCATTAAATTCATAAATTTGTCTTTCCTTCCATTTTGTTGTGATTTATTTTTAATAATACTTTATATAGGTTATAAATACATAAAAGAGCAGTACGGTCGAGTCATAAAATTTACGAAGCATTTTCTTAAATTTATTATGTCGAATTTGTCAAAAAGGCGACGCAAAATAAAATTACACTTTTGTAACTTAATTTATATTCTCAAATATTAATATTACAAAGAGAAGTAATGATTACTTTTCTTTGTAATATATAGAGAGTTAAAGTTAACTTAAAAATGAAAGGTGAAGAACATCGACACTTAAATATTGCGACCCATGCCCCCTATAAGGCAATGATTTAGATATAAAAGCCAATTTCCTAGTAAAGGAAATGTAAAAATAAATTTCGTAATAAGAAAAGATGATTCCCACAATCTTTTAGGCACTACCAGCTAAGAAAATGTAAAAGTTTCAAATAATTTTGATCGTCCAAAAAGAAGTTAACACGTTCTGAAATTATAAAGACCTTATAAAATGGCTTAGAAAGGCCAGAAAAGAGTTTTTCTGGATTATCTCGAAAGTAGCTGAAATATATATATAACACGATGTGTTACTAAGTTGAATAGGAGTGAGTATCTGAATTTTTTGTATGTTTCAAAACAGAGATGCCGCTGTAATTTAAACAACAAGTTTATCAACTACATCATAAAGAAACATCGAAATCGATTGTCAAAAATATTACAAAATTAGACCGGAATCCGATAACAAAACATTAATACACATCCATTTTAGGGCATTCATCAACCGATTTTCTCCGGACAACTTATGCCAAGTCATTTCGTTCGATAATTTACTGTGAAAACTTTCTATTCCTTCTTCAGATCCTGCTCCGATAAACTTATTTTTGTGCACAATAAATCCGAGATGCATCACCATCATGTGAATCAAAGGGCTTGGTCCAAAACCGCCAACCGTTTCAAGACCAGTGGCTAGGGTAGCTGTCAAACAACAATCTCTAGAAGCAGAATGAACCTCTTTGCATGCGATTACAGCAGCTTTCTTAGAAGAAATATTTACTTTTGTCGTAGAAACAGCTTTCGACCACTTATCAATATCTCTCAATACTGCAAATATTTGTTTAGAGTGGAATTGTGGCGAAATCGGGAAGAGATTCACACAATCTCTTAACATCATTCCCATGAAATTTCGAGTAGACAATATCCTCAGCCCTCCTATCCACGTTAAGGTTCCATCTTTGCACTATTTCTTAAAAGAGTTTCGAATCTTTCTCGTTATCTTATTGCCCCATCTCTGTGCTTTCTATATTTTCGAAAGTTTTTGAAAGAATTATGCGTAACAGAGTATACAAACATCTTGACAAAAATAACTTACTATACGCTAATCAGTTTGGTTTTAAAAAGGATACCTCAACGGAGCATGCCATCATCCAATTTGTAAATGAAATCTCAAAATCTTTTGAACAATCAAAATATACTTTAGGTATTTTTATTGACCTATCGAAAGCTTTCGATACGGTCAACCATCACATTTTACTTGAAAGGCTGAAATACTATGGAATAAATAAACAAGTGTTAAGGTGGTTCAAAAGTTACTATCGAATAGAACAATTTGTTATTGGTAATGACAGCTATCAAAACAATTGTCTAAATATAACATGCGGGGTTCCACAAGATGCAATCCTTGGACCACTCTTTTTTTTAATCTACGTAAACGTTCTAAATAAAGCAACTAATCTGATGAGCATCATGTTCGCAAATGATATTAATTTATTTGTCTCTAAGAGTGATTAACGAGCTTTTTGCTACAGCAAATAAAGAACTTGAACATTTATCCCACTGGTTCAAATCTAATAAACTAACACAAAACACCGAAAAAATTAAATGGATACTTTTCATTCGCTTAAGAAAAACTATTTCTTACCCTCAAACTTGCCTCAAATCTTTATTGACAATATTGAAATTAAAAGAGATCCCGTCACCAAATTTCTAGGTGTTTATCTCGATGAGAACATTACTTGGAATCAACACATTAATTATAAATGCTTTAAAGTCTCTAAAAACATTGGAGTTTTATACAAAGCTCGAAATTATCTCAATAAGACAAATTTAAGACAACTCTATTTCTCATTTATTCATTGTTACTTAAACTATGCAAATATTGCCTGGGGAAGTACTGAAAAAAGTAAACTATAACGTCTTTATCGCTGTCAGAAACGGGCAATTCGCATAATTAACTTTGCTGATCGTTTTTCTCATTGTAAACCTTACTTTATTGAAATGAGAATTTTAAATATATATGAACTCAACGTCTTGAAAACTTTATGTTTTGTTTAAATGTGGAAAAACAATCTATCTCCTCCAGTCTTTAAAATGTAAAATGTTATTTCACTTGAAAAAATTTAATTTCTTGTTATTTTAACTTAACTTGAGAACTTTTTTTTTCTTATTTTTTTCTCACGTTTTGTATTTTATATTGTTTACAATATTTTGCTAGTTTATATTATTTACAGTTTAACTCGTGTAAAAGATTAATATATATGTATTCTTCATAATACCTTGCACTTCACAATTATTGTAAATAAAATATTGTAAATATTAAAAAAGATGTAAAAAACTATATATTTCATTATATTTTATAAGGTCCCGATGACAAGATCCTTGTGATCTTCTTTCGGAAACCTAGTTTATATTGTTAGTCTGCTATATTTATATATTTGTAAAAGTATTTTAATAGTTTATTCTATTGTATAACGACTGACCTTGTAAACTGAAATAATAAAAAAAAAAAAAAAAAATCTTGGAACTTTTCAAATAACACATTCCCAATTTTTATTTTGCAATGTAGAATTGGAGGAACAATTAACTCCTTTGGGACATCAATCAATGGGCTTTTCCTCGCAACAAGTTTTCGATTTTTAACAAAAACTTCAAAAGTTTCATCCCGAGCTGGATACTTTGTAAAATCAATCAAATCAGGGGAACTTTGACTTCCCTTTTAAAATGGTTTATGGCAGAAGAAGTATGGATAAATCACACTACAACTGAGTCCATAATTAGTCGTAAGATAAGATATATCACAGCCTAGATAAACCGTAAATCTAGCATAAATTAGGGTTTCGTATTAAGTGCTGAATTTATGCTGGATTTACGGTTATGATTTTCGTATTACGCTTGTGATCTTTCCGAAAAGCGTAAGTATCCGATCCGGTCCAGCACTGAATGGGCAGAGCATTATAGTACGATGACGGTTTGTCGCAAAATATAAAAGCAACAGTTGCTGTTACTCTTCCATTCCCTTTTTTAACAGAAAGCAAAACTTGTATACTCTCTCGGTCGTTCAGCTCTTAGCGAGAAATTCTCTCGAATAAAACTTTGTCAACTTCATCCAGCAAAAAACCTCCAGCTATATTCTCTTTGAAGCTAATCATTTGCTCAAGATCTTTCCTTGCTTTTTCGAGCATTCTTTTTGACAAAATCGGTCTTTCAAACTTTTTTATTGCGAAAGAATTTTGCCATTCTCATGTTCGATAATTTTGCACTCCTTTTCAGGCCCTTCCGAAAATTTGTTTGCGGCTTTTTGCTCAAAAGATTTGACAATATGCGCATTGTTTAAAGCTCTGTTTCTGCTCTTTCGTTTCATTCTCTTCAACTGATAGATGTCCGAAGCTTGCTTTAACTGATTTGTCTTGTTGAAAACGTCCTTAAAATGATCTAATTGAATTTCGGAGGTTTTCTTCACATGTTTCTTCACTTTTCCACCACGGAGAACTCGCCGGAATTTGTTGTTGGCAACAACAGCTTTCTTTAGGTTTAGCACATTAGCTTTTGCAACAACAGCTTTCTTTAGGTTTAGCAATTAGTTTTCTGACAATATTTTCTAAAGATATTTCGCAAAAGGATTTGACATGTTTTAAAACTAAATTTTGTTTATTATAAATAATGCATGAAGATAAATTGCAGTTCCTACTTGTGGACAGATGAGAGAAACAGAATGAGACCAGTATTTTTAAAAAAAACCTATTTGTTAAAGTTTAATTTTTAAATTAAGTTTCTAAACATAGCTACTAATAGTGAAAGAAAATATATTTTTATAAAGAAATAAGAATAAAATAATCCAGAAATTTTTTTTTGGCCTTTCTAAGCCATTTTATAAGGTAAAATTTCAGAACGTGATAACTTTTTTTTGGACGATTCAAATTTTTTGAAACTTTCACATTTTCTTAGCTGGATAGTGCCTAAAAGATTGTGGGAATCATTTTTTCATTTTTACAAAGTTTTTTTTGTACCCTTTGTGCACTGATATTATATAAACTAGATGACCAGAGGCGGACGCAGGTTTTTAATTTACCCAGTTAAAAAAAAAAAAAGTGCCTTACGCCAAGTTGTACTCAACTCGTAGGCCAATGTATAAAATAAAAAAAAGAGGGGGGGGGGAGCTAAAGCAAGGGTGGATTCGGGCTATGTAGTAAAGGAGGAAGGGGACAATTTTTCGATTTGATTGATCAAATCAGACCAACTATTACAGGGTTCCCACTAATAAAACTGAGGCTAAAAGTAAGGATTTTAAGGAGATATTTTCCTAATATTTAAAGAGATTTAGTCGCGAATGACAACTTTTTAAAAGAAAAAGTAGAAAACGATCACATTTAACACAGAATTTTATTTTTTAAATAAATTTTAAATATAAACAGAGAAATTATTATAAATGAGTATATTACTTTATTTATACACATATATAAATATAAACATATATATAATAAAAATATAGGTTTGCAAACTATCAAAGAGCTTATTATTTTCTTCATAAATCCATTCACTTTAATAAAATTTCCTAGATGATTAAAAAAAAATAATGTTAAAAAATTTTACTTTTTATAGGTTATTCAAGGACATTTAAGGAGGTTTTTATTTTTTAAGGATATTTAAGGTTTTTAAGGAGGAGTAGGAACCCTGTATTAAGGTGGGGTGATTTACAGGTTTAATGACTTTTTCAGCAAGCATGCCTAAAAAATAGAATTTGCACTTCACAATTTTATCCATATTTCCTTACTTTTTTTAACAAAAAGTGTTTCTTATTAAAAGAGTATAGAGCTGTAGATTCTTTACCATTTTGGGTTAACACATTACAATAAAAAATATAAAACAATAAATGATTGTTTTGCCCAATATCAGGGCTCATCAGCATGCCTAGGTATATATTTTATTCCAGACATGGACATTCGAAAAAAGAAAAAATAATAACAGAAAAGAGAAAGACACAAATACAAACAGATTTATAAGCATTGTCAAATAGAAGGTTATATATATATTTTTATATTACAAGATTTAAAAAAAAAGTTAAACTAAGTTAAACCTTATAAACAAGAAAGGAGATCATTTTTGATCAAATGAAAAAAAAGCTAACGGTTTTTGAATAGTTACAGTAAAAAACTGGATTTAATGGCACAAAAACTTAAAAATATTATTAGGTTGATTGAGAGAAAATTTATTTAAAATTATTTTTATTGTTTTTTTTTTATTTTGTTGCAAAATTAGAAAATGATAGAAAGAGATTGTCAATGTCAGAAAGAAAAGGTCAGTATTTGCCTGAACTATGACTACTAATCATATAGCTAATCCCAAACAAAAGTATAGGGTTACAAATAACCTGTCTTGTTAAGGATATCATTGATGTCTTGGCCTTTCCAGGGGTTTCCATGCCTATTTGTTAGCTGTTATATGTAGAGCGGTGATAATCGACAAGAATATCTCGATATAATGTAGTTGGAGTGTGTTAGAATAAGCAGCAAAAACACTAATCATTGAAATCAAGTTGTTGATTTTTTATAGAAAATCTGTTATTAACATAATCAATACAAGGAACAATTTCTTGATGGATGTACATTAATGCCAAACCATTAAGTCGATTTTCTGACATTGTTGTTCTTGTAGTTTAGTTTTTTTTTAACCGACGCATAACTGAAAAACTCCTCTCACGCTCACATAAAGTAACAGGAAGTGTCCCTAGTATCCTTAAAGTAAAATCTCTCTAATTCGAATTTTATGAGGAAAAATAAAAGTTCGAATCAGAGAGATTTTCGAATTATAGAAAGTTGATTTTTCTTAAACGCATTTTTACGGTGACATTTATTCGAATTATGGAAGTTTTTGAATTAAGGAGATTCAAATTAGAGAGATTGTACTGTATAGTTCAATTTTTTTTTAAATTTTACTGGAGAAGTATTTTAAATTAAATTTACATAATTTAATTTAATAAAATATCAAATGTTCAGGTAAAATTATTATGCTCTGAAGTTTTATAATTTAGGACAAAATATTTTTAATTAAATTTATTTCAAAAAATTCGTATTATTACTATTACCAATTTTTTTTTTTTTTTTGATATTGAGTTCGGTAATGGCAAAAGGGACTTCGGTAGTGATAGGAACAATTTTCATTTTTGGATAAAATGTTTTCACTTTCAAACACTCGATATTGAAATTGAGTTTTTTGATATCGCACTTACAATATCATTACTACCGATAGTTCGGTGTTTTTTGATACTTCAATAGTTCGGTAGTAATATCGCAATACACTAGTGCAAAATGTTGAAGATATCAATAGTTTTTGATTGCAGTAACCAAGGAACAGGTAAAGTAAAATCAAAGACACGTGTTGTTATAACTAGTAAAGTAAAGTAAGGATGAGTTGAAAAGTGCCAATGGAATATAAAAAAGTAGAAGAATTGTTGTGTGTCTCATGTAACAAATCAAGAAATTGGCTATATAGTAATCGACGCTGTTGTAACTTTCTGGAACATGGCACGCATCAAGACAAAGACAAGACAAAATTCGGTGTTAGATATTATGTGTCTCTGGAATGAGTGAAACAGCTGGTTGAAGAACAAGAATCGCGAAAGTGATGCTGGCGGAAAACGTGTTAACTTCTTGGCCAAGTTGGATAGTCTTTTTGATATTGGATCACCTGATGCCATACAGGAAATCGTGAAATCCAGGCTACTGACTGCCCAAAAGAAAGATGATGATGTTGCATTCTATTTAGATAAAAAAAAAGACAGAAAGGCGACCATGGACGGGCATGACAAAATCTTTGAGATTAAAGCAAAAATGAAAGAAGTCAGATATAATCGGAAAATCATACTTAGAGATGAAGAAAAAGAAAGAGTAGAAAAAGAAGGTAGACAAGATGATCAGGATGATGAGGACATGGAAGTTAATGACGAAGAACAGAATATTAATGAAAATATTGCTGTTGCTGAAGTAGATATCGGTTTAGGGTGGGACTTGAATTTATTACTCTTCACCTCCCCAAAAGAATTATGCAATGCGAGGAAATCACTTCTGCAGCAGACAGGCTGAAATTGTCTGATAATAAAACAACTATGATTGTGTCTGCTGTAATTAAAGCTGCTAATGGAAACTTGGACAATTTTGATATCTCCAGATTGACATCTCGTCGAAGTAGAATGTTAAATCGACAGAGGATTGCTGAGAGTGTTATAGATAATGTGAGGCTCAACCCACCCCAGTTTGGTGCCCTTCACTGGGACGGAAAATTGCTAAAAGACATACTAGTTGTGAAACATGAACAGTTAGCTGTGCTTGTGTCGGGTGCTCCACAATACAGTGAGGGAAAATTGCTTGGTGTTCCCGTTCTCGTTGATTCGAAAGGAGAGACTCAATCAAATGCAACATTGGATCTCCTAGAGGGTTGGGATCTAAGCGACAATGTTGTGGCATTGGTATTTGATACCACTGCCAGTAATAGTGGCATCCACAATGGTGCTGCTAAATTGATTGAAGAAAACTTAGGTCGAAAACTTCTCTATCTTGCCTGTCGACATCACATTTTTGAAATCTTTGTCGGAGCAGTTTGGAAGAAATTATTAGGAAACATTTTTGGTCCAGAGAATAAATTCTTTGCTCAATTTAAAACTGCTTGGCCAGCATTGGATAAACAGTTGCCAATCGAAACTTTAGCTGTTGAAGGCACCTGGTTGCAAAACCTCAAAAAACAGACCATACAGCATTTGACAGATCAACTTGCTAAGGAAGATGCTACAACATTTCCAAGAGATGACTATCGTGAATGTGCTGAGAACACACTGATCATCTTTGGGCAAACTCCACCACAGGGTGTACACTTTCTTAAACCAGGAGCTATCCACCAAGCTCGGTGGATGGCATGTAACATTTATGCGAACAAAATGTTCATGTTTTCTAAACAATTGCCTTATGATCAGAGGATGACGACCAAACTTTTTAGAATAAACAGATATCTTTCTCTTTTCCACACACCAGCTTGGACAAAAGCTAGCATAAGCTAGCATTGGTGCTGATGCACCTATGAATGACCTGCAATTCATCCACGACATAATGGACTACAAAGAAATAGACAAGGAAGTTGCTGATGTCATTCTTACTAAAATAACCAATCACCGATGGTATTTGACAGAAGAGGTAGTTCTATTTGCTTTCTTCAGCAAACATGTTAGTTCCACTGTGAAAAAAGATATGGCAGCCAAACTCTTGGAAATTCCAGTACCCGAAAATTTTCGTCTTGTTAAAGCCAGTTTTTCGTCAAATCACTTGTCAAACAGGTTTCTCAAATCTTCTGGGACCTGAATCTCACTTATTGTTCAGCATTCCTGGCATCAATACAGATTGGCTTGCTAAACCAATTGAACAGTGGACAGAGCAACCAGGATACAAAGAAGCTGAAAAATTTGTTTGTACGGTAACAGTTGTAAATGATACCGCAGAAAGAGGAGTTAAACTGATTTCAGAATTTGCCACCATCATAACCAGTGATCCAGAACAAAGAGAATGGTTGCTGCAGGGCGTTGAAAACCACAGGCAGCAATATCTTGATTTTAACAAAAAAAAACTCTTGGACAATGAAACAACATTAATAGCATTCAGATAGACAGTCTTAATTTAGTTTTGGGGTTCCGTCCGATACTTTGACTATAACTGTTAACCAAAAATGCAGTACTAGCTTGGTTAAACTGGATAATTTAACATATATTATGCAAGCTGCTTTTGTTTGGCTTGATTTCTGTGATTTAATTTCTAAATACTTGAAAAATGAGATTCACAATAATTATTTCTCTGTGTTTTAACTAAAAAAGATACTGTTTTAAACAGGAAATTGGGGCTTGTCTTTAGGGGCTCTGAGGGGGCTCTATAATAGTTATTAAAGTTGGATAAAAAAATTTTTTACATTATACACAAACACTAGATGGGAAAAAATTCAATTTGGGTGGTTTTGAAAATTTTTTGCATAGTGGACACCCCTAATTTATATATATATATATATATATATATATATATATATATATATATATATATATATATATATATATATATAAATATATATATATATATATATATATATACAAAAAAAATATATATATATATAAATATATACAAAAAAAATATATATATATATATTTTTGTTGATTTTGCCGCTTTAAAAATGGCAGACGTTTTTTAAGTCGAAACAAAACAAACAACAACAAATAAAATCTTTTAATATATTAAAAATAAGAAACAAATATACTAAAAAAAGAAACAAAGTTTTACATATCTTAAACATTTGGATATTGAAATTAAATCTTTGTTGTGTTTAATAAGTAACAACAAATAACCGAGCAAACTTTTCGAGCTTAAAGAAAATAGTAAGTGTTCAAGTCACAGAATTTAACAATTACAAAGCACAACAGGAGCAGATACTAAAAAAGTTGAGAAGTTTGATCGAAAAACTCAACAATGATAATAAAAAATTAATGAAACGAGTTGAAGAATTAGAAAAT
The DNA here is from genome assembly GCF_038396675.1 of Hydra vulgaris. NCBI lineage: Eukaryota > Metazoa > Cnidaria > Hydrozoa > Anthoathecata > Hydridae > Hydra > Hydra vulgaris. Next base: position 31,072,162 of record NC_088929.1, read on the forward strand.
AATAAATCAGCACCTACTTACGCAAACATAACATGGGCAGATAAAGTAAAGAAATCTCCTGAACAAATGCTCTTAATAAATACTGTTGTAAGCAAAACGAAGAAACGAGAAAAAAGAGAAAATAACATTGTAATATTTGGAATAAAAGCTTCAGACAATGAAGACAAAGAAGAAAAAGTAGACGCAAAGCTAAAGTAGACGACAAAAAGACTATTGAAAAAGTTATTGACAAATTGAAAGTTAAAGTAAGCATACAAAGTATTATAAAGTTAAAATCAAACAGTGACAAACAAGCCCCGTTTATAGTTATACTAAAAGATAAATTTGAAAGAAATTCAATATTAAAAAAAGCAAAAGACAAAAATGTAGAGAAAAAAATAATGAAAACAATGAGAGAGAAGATTTTTATCTGATTTGGTATCTGAAAGGATAAAGGGATAAAAATAAGAAGATAGCTACGAAAAAGTGTTAAAAACCCAATTAACTCATCAAACAATGATTTAGTTCAAGTAAATTTAATTTATAATATAAACAGTGAGAGGGTTCAATCTCAAAGTAAATTCAATACCATAAACGTTCAGACAACTCATAATTTGAGTATTTCAAGTAAACCCAGTTATTTAAAATGTTTATATACAAATGCAACATCGCTAGAAAGAGACAAATTAACTGAACTTATTGTTGAAATAAAAGTAAAAAAGCTAGAACTTATTTTTATAACAGAAACATGGTGGAATAATCTATCAATAACAAATGTACCAGGTTATAATCTTTACAGAAGAGATCGTGAGAAAAATAGAGGAGGTGGTGTTTGCATATTTACTTCAGATAAAATAAGCGCTTTTGAAATAAAAGACAATGTGCTCAATAACAAAGAAGTTGAACAAATTTGGTGTTCTATTAAAGTATGTGGTAAATTGATTTTATGTGGTTGTATATAGAGACCAGGAAACAATGATCTTGAAAACTGTTGTCTTTTAACTAATTCTATCAAAAGAGGTTATGAATATTTTATTAAGAACAAAAAATACACTAATGTTTTGATTTGTGGCAATTTTAATTTTCCATCTTTAAATTGCAAATGGAATAACGAGTCTCAAAGTCTTAGTATTGGACCGAAAGAGTCTTTATTTATCGATTGTATTCAAGAAACTTACTTAACGCAACATATAACGCAATAAATCCAACATTTCAGCTAAAGTTAAATGATTATACAAATCTTCTAGATCTAATTTTAACAGCAAACCCATTTCGAATATCAAGTTTAGTTCACACAGAGACTTTAGGTGACACCCAAAAAGGTCATCAAGTTCTGAATTTTAACTTCAACACCATGCCAAATGATCAAATGGATATAGAAAATTCAATTGAAACCACAAAGCTACTATTTAGAAAAGGAAATTATATAAAATTCACAGAGTTTTTGAATAAACATAATTGGAGCGAGAAATTCAAAAATTTAGGCGTCAATCAAAGTTATTTAAAGTTCAATAATATTTACGAAAAGGGTTGCGATGAATGTATACCTAAATTAAAATCGAACACAATAAATATCAGAAGCAATAAAAGATCTTTATGGATGAATGCACAACTTAAGCACAAAATGAGACTGAAGAGAAACCTTTGGTATCGTTACAAAATATCAGATTTTAAAAATAAAGAACTAAATCAAAAGTATAAAGAAAAAAAAAAAGAGTAAAAAATCTAGTTAAAAATAGCATAAAAGCATACGAAAAGAAAATTGCGGTAGAATCAAAACAAAACCCAAAACAAATTTATGCCTATATCAATAGTAAACTTACAGTTAAGGACCACATAAGGTCACTTATTACCGATAAAAACGAGTTATCTAATGATGTACAGTTTATAGCAAACTATTTAAACAGGTTCTTCTGTTCTGTATTTACAGATGAAAATCTTAAAGTTATTCCATTATGTGAAAGTGTAACAAATTCAATTTGTCCGATTCCTTTTTTCAAACTGATATAGCAAACAGATTATCTAAACTTAATGTAAACAAATCTCCAGGAAGTGACAAAGTTCACGCATTAGTCCTAAATAATTGTGCAGAAAGTCTTAGCAAACCGTTATGCATTATTTTCAATTGATCGCTAGAGTTGGGAACACTACCAGAACTTTGTCTTGTCGCAAACATTACACCGTTGTTTAAAAAAGGAAATCGCCTAAAGGCTGATAATTACAGACCCATCCCTTTAACCTCAATAGTATGCAAGCTAATGGAAAGTTTTGTCAGAGATACAATAATGAAACACCTTGTTAATAACAATTTAATAACCAAAGGTCGACATGGTTTTATAAAAACAAAAAGCTGCATTACAAACCTGCTAGAAACCTTAGATATGCTTACTGATCTTAAAGAAAAAGGTATCTGTGCTGATATTGCCTTTTTAGATTTCGCAAAAGCTTTTGACTCGGTTGCACATAGAAGATTAATTCTCAAATTGGAGTCAAGTGATATAAAGGGGTTATTACTTAATTGGTGTGTGTCGTTTTTGAATAACAGAAAACAAAGAGTAATTCTAAGGAAATATGTATCAGAATGGGAAACTGTAAAAAGTGGAGTACCACAAGGATCAGTTCTTGGTCCTTTACTTTTTGTAATTTTCATCAATGACTTAACACAGGGTTTAAATAACAAAGCTAAACTATATGCAGATGAGACAAAAGTGATAGCAAAAATAGATAAAAATGATAAAAATTCGCATAATAATTCCCTTCAAGATGACTTGGATTATCTCTTCGAATGGTTGACTAAATGGCTATTAAGCTTTAATAGTGATAAATGCAAAACAATGCACATAGGTTATGATAACCCAAAAAATAAATAGAATGCAATATTGAAGAATTAGGAACCTCTAGAAAATATCATAAAGAGACATCGTTAGAACGAGACTTAGGTGTATATATCACAAATGATTCAAAATGGGAACATCATATTGAGTATATTGTTAACAAAGCTAATAGTATGTTGGGGTTAATAAAACACGCGTTCAACTATATCGACAAAAATACTATGAAACTATTTAACATATCACTCGTGCGACCTCACTTAGAGTATGCATTTCAAATATGGAAACCATACTATGCTAAAGATATTAATCTTATAGAAGTCCAATAACGAGCAACTAAAATTTGTTTCCCAAAAGGTATTAATTATGAACATAGGTTACAAAATATGCAACTTTCGGAATTGGTTGATAGAAGGTTGCAAGGTGATCTAATTCAGATGTTTAGATTTCAAAACAATATAGATAAAATAAACTGGCATAACAAACCTGAAAGAATAACTAATACTAGAGGGCACGATCAGAAATTAAGTAGACAATATAATGTAGAATGTAAGAAACTCACATTCTAGGCATAATTTCTTCATTAACCATGTTGAAGAAGCTTGGAATATCCTAGATCAAGATGTTATTAATGCAACTTCTGTAAATGATTTTAAAAACCAACTAAAACGTTTTAATGAAAAACGGCTGTTATAGTCTAACATCTACTGTCGTTAGACTCATTTTTCTTGGTAAAACAAGAAAACAGCATTTGATTTATATTATATTATATATGTATAAAAATACCTTTTATGGGATTTTTAATGTTTGTATTTTTGATATATATTTTGAATCATAAAAACAGCATCCAATGTTTTTTTATTGTTCAAAATATAAAAAAAATACAAACATTAAAAATGTCATAAAGCGCTATTTTTATTCTTATATATTCTTATATTCTCTTATATATTAAATGTTTTCAAAATGTTACATTGTTATACTGTTTACAAACAATGTTACATTGTTATACTGTTTACAAACAATGTTACATTGTTATACTGTTTACAAACAATGTTACATTGTTATACTGTTTACAAACAATGTTACATTGTTTAACAAGGTAAACCTATTACTAATAGGTTTACTAAAAATATTAGTTATATGATCATGTTTTTTTTTTAAACATATGTACGTTTCAATTCTTAACTATCCTCTGCAGTATGCCTGAAGGTTTATAATATAACTGTATGGTAGACAGTAATCAGGGTTTTATTTAAACGAAAAAATATTTTTTTTGACAACACTAAAATGAGGTTATATTCAAGTTATGTAAATGTTTTAATATTTAGAGATTTTATTTAGTAGCCCAAAATTATACAGGGTGATTTAATCAAAAGTATAAACTTTAAATTAACATAATTAATTTTTTGATTGCAAATACATTACATGCGATAGTACATTTTAAAGCTCATTAAAAAGGAAATTTAATGTTAATAATTTCAAAAAAATTAAAATAACAGCATAGCCATGAGATACGATATTCAAAAACGCATATTTTTAACAGAAAAATTGGTCGAGTTGAAGAACGTAAGTAAGCTGAAAGTACTCTTCTTCGAAGATCCTACATTGTCGATCAGAAAAGCCTCAGTTGATGTTGAAATTTCATACAGCCTTTGCCGTGATATTCTTCTCAAAGATTTACAACTCAAACCGTATAAATACCAGAGTGCTCATGAACTATTGCCACTTGATTATGAAAAACGGGTCATTTTTGCTCAATGGTGGCTGGACTTGGAAAAGGATGTTCACAAATGGTTGATCACTACAGATGGAGCCTATTTTTACCTTACTGAGTCGATCAACAAGCAAAATAACAGAATGTGGCTGAATGAGAGACCTGAGGATTGGATAGAGAAACCGTTGCACGATGCGAAAGTTTTGGTTTGGTGTGCCATTTCCTGCCGAAAAATCTACGGACCCTACTTTTTCGAAGGAACGGTAAATCAGCACAATTACCTGGATATGCTTAAAATTTTTTTCTGGCCTAAGCACTATATAGTTGAGAGTCACAAAAAATACTACTTTCAACAAGATGGGGCTACTCCGCATACGGCTAATATGGTTCAAGAGTGGTTACAAAGTAAATTTGGGGAGAAATTCATTACCAAGCAACAATGGCCTCCACGATCACCAGACTTCAATCCATGTGATTATTTCTTATGGGGTTATCTTAAGTCTGAAGTTTATAAGCCATTACCGAAGACTTTGGATGATTTAAAAGAGAACATCACGAGAGAAATCCAAAAAATAAACACTTCGGCTTTGGAATCAACGTTTTTGAATTTTACAAAAAGATGTCATTTATTAATTGAAAAAAATAGAGGTCATATTGATAAAAAATAAAAAATAAATTCTTATCACTCAATTTCCTTTTGATTTATCTTTAAAATGGTGTATCGGACTTAATAATCCGATTTGATCTACAATTTTTATTCAATTTTAAAGTTTATACTTTTGATTAAATCACCCTGTACAACTGCTGTATTAATTGTTTATTGAGCTCTGTTAGTATAAAACAACTCAAACGTTCCTTCTAGTGTTAATATGCTTTCATTATTTTTGTTTTTTATGTTTTTATAAATATATTTGTTATTTTTATTTTCCTCATCTTAAATATGAAATAAAAATTGTTAAGCATATCGAGAACTTGTAGTTTCAATTTAGTACATTTCAAAAAAATGAATAAACATTTTTCAACTAAATATAATATTTTACTATTTATGAATAATACAAACAATTTTTATAACATAAGCTTAGCTTATGTTATTAATTTACAAGTATTCTAGTTTCCTCTCAATACTTTTACATAAATAGTATTTATATTTAAAATATATTTACTTCCAGGCCCGGATTTACCCCATTTGGGGCCCTAGGCAGATTCAAATTTTAAAATGATATATTAATCCTTTATTCAAGAATCAAAAATGTACTTTTAAAAGCAACTTCAAATATTGACACTCAATCAAATTTAAAAAAAGGACTTCGGTATGTGAAAATATGTCATATTTTCAAATTTTACATTAACTTTTTTCTACACTTTTCCTTAGCAAATTCTTCAATCAATTCGTCAAAATTAATTTTTTTCATCAAATCTACATTACTTGATAGCAATGAAAAACTATTTAATGTATTTTGTATCATAGTTGATCTTAAATAATTTTTTGTGTCCTAACTTTGAAAAACTTCGTTCTCCAGAACAGTTAGTGAGCATCAAACATAAATAGATTTTTAAAATTGTTTCGGTATTTGGAAACACAATTTTTTTTCTTTAATAATTTTATATAATGATAAATGGCTTATAGGTAAATCTTCACTTTTGCAGGTTAACTATATATACTTATGTAAATAAATTAGTTCATTATACAAAGCTTCATCGATGTCTTCACTGTATTGCTCTATAATTTTTTGGACGTTAGTTTTTAAACCCTCATGTAATATGTTTAAATTTGTCAAAAATCCAAGTAGTGCGAAAATATATTGATAAGCTTTAGCCCGTTCTTTTAAGTTTACACTGTGTATTTTCAAACTTTTCTCAAATATATTTGTTTGAAATGTTACTTTAAGAGTCAATTTGGTTTGTGGTGATTGAGATTCATCTGGAAATCTTTTGTTTGTTTGTTGCCTTTTGATTGTGTAGTCGGTGTCTGGAAGCAACTTTTTCGCTTCTGCTTCAATGACATTATAATCGCCAACTAATTTATCAAAAAAATCACCAAGAGATGAGTATAAATTTGAACAAGTGTCAAGGGTAATTTTTGAATCTTTTAGACATTTTGAAACTAAGTTTATTCGACTCAGGACGGTGTTCCAAAAAACTGTTTGTAATGCAAATTCAAATTCGTCCATCTTTCCAATCAGATTATGTGTCTCCGCTCTCGAATTCGAGTCAAAACTTGAATCTTCAGCAATTTCATTCAAGGAATCTTCTATGTCTTCGTAGTTACGATAAATTGTATTCACAGAGTCTGCACGAGCACTCCATCGGGTTTTAGACAAAGATTTAACAGACCTATCCGAAAATTTCTCTAGAACAGCCCATCGTTTGGTTGGTGACAAAAAAAAGTTATATATTTGTTGAACTATTCCAAAAAAGTTAATTGACTCTATACAACAATCAACATCAGATGAACCCACTAAATTCAATGAATATCCAGCACACGGCAAAAAGGTGGCCAACTTATTGATATTCAAAATTTTCGTCTTCATACCTTTATATTTTCCAGACATGTTTGGCGCGTTGTCATATGATTGTGATCTACAGTTGGATATATCCAAGCTGAGAGTTGAATCCAAAAAATTGATGGTTACTTCAGCTAATTTCTCACGAGTGATCCTCAACTTGCACAAAATTGATAAATCTTTCAACTGGTTCAAATGTTGTATCATCAACATATCTCAAGATAATACAAAGCTGATCTTTGTGACTAATGTCTGGTGTAGAATCAACGGATAAACCATAATATTTTGAATTTTTTACTTCGTTGCTAATCGACTGTAAAACTTTCTTGGCCATCAGTGCAACGAGTTCGTCACAAACAGTCTTTGACAAGTAATTAGTTTTTCCAGATCCAACATTTCCATAACTTTCCACATGTTCAGATAGAAAAGGGTCAAACTTCGAAATAAGCTCCAGTAATCCTATAAAATTGCGATTGGATTCTTTGCCAAAACTTTCGTTGGATCCTCTGAAAGCCAAGTTTTTTTCTATTAAAGTACAAATCATTGCTACTATTCGTTTCAAAACTTGTTGCTAGTAATTTCGTTCCTTTCTGATTTCAGAGTTCAGCTGAACTTTTACACTATAATTATTTTTACGCTTTAAATACTTCATCAAAGCTTCTCTATGTTCGGATGAATTTTCATGACTTTTTAACGATGAAAACAAATTCTTCCAGTCTCTAAATCCATGCGTTGCTAGGGCGAACTGAGAAACTCTAAACAGATTGCACACAAAGCAAAACACACTACCTAGCGATGATGAATATATTAACCATTCTCGTTTAAATTTTTCACCATTGGCTTTTTTGCTTGTGAAAAGGTTTTTTGAACAATAGCGATCGTTTTCTGCATACGACGTTTTCGAAGCCAAAAATGTGTCATTTATATTCTGACAGACTTCAGGCCTCTTTTGAATCCATAATTCAACATCCTCCTTAGAGAAATCAGTCCATAGTCCGGCATCACTCTGTCTATTAATTTGAGCACTCAGATCATTTAAAGTTATTGCACTTATTGGAGATGATTCACAACAAGCTAGAGTTGATGTTTCAGTGATTGCTGACAAATTATTTGTTTCCAATCCAGTAGCATTTTCATTTACTTTAATGAAAATCTGATCAAGCTTTGGTAGTTTTTTGACTTCCTCATCTTTTTCAGCTTTTTTCTTACGTTTTTGAGCTCCGCTTTCATATGTTCTCTTCATTTTTTAGTTTTTTCTAAAATAAAGGAAAAAGTCAAATATTCTTATATTTCTTTACTGAAATGAATGAAATAATGCACTAATTAAATTCTTACATTAATTTATTGAATTGTACTATATTTAAAAAATCATTTTTAATCTAAGTTTCTAGTTTATTCTGTAAAAATAGAATTCAAATTTCAACTTATGAAGTTGAAATTTGATTTCTATTTGAAAATATGATTATACCTTACATTATAATTTCACAAATTATAAATAAACAAGGAAGGAGTGTATGTTTTCACTAAAAAAAGTTATTTTTAGGAGATGGCGCCCGTAGAAAAAACATGTTTTTCAAATTAATAATTTAAAATTATGAACGTTTATGTGCAAACTCACAATATATAAAGTTCAATTTTTTTTCAATACAATTGTTAATTTTTTATCAAAAGTTTTCAATTCAAATATTTATTTGTTTTGGAATTGGATCTCCTGATGCTTGGGGGCCCCCAAAATCTTGGGGCTCTAGGCAGTGCCTAGTCTGCCTATAGGTAAATCCGGGCCTATAGGTAAATCGTGACTTAGCTTATTAAGCTAAGTCACGATTATGAAAATTAACATAATAAATTCGTATATCAATAAAGTAGTCCATCAAATATGATGCATGTTTTGATTGAAGATTATATAGGAAAGTATAATTGCAGTTTTCTTTGAAAACTGTAATGATTCATGCTTTATTTTTGCTTAAAACTGTTTTATTAATGTTTACATCTAAAATAAAAAATTATGCATACATATTTATATTATGCATACATATATATTATGCATACATATATATTATGCATACATATATATATATATATATATATATATATATATATATATATATATATATATATATATATATATATATATATATATATATATATATATATTCTTAAAAAAGAGAGCAATAATAAATTAATAAAAATATTCTAATAATCTAAATTTTACTTCGACAGGCTGTTTCTCCTTCTGTAGGTTCATAAGGAAGCTACCGGATGAACCTACAGAAAGAAACAGCCTGTATATATGCATATATATATATATATATATATATATATATATATATATATATATATATATATATATATATATATATATATATATAATATATATATATATATATATATATATATATATATATATATATGTATATATAAATATATATATCGTTTATGCTGAAAATTTGGAGCTACGCAAAATCCGACAGACATTGATCAGTATTCTATACTACATTTAAAGAATTTAAAGTAAATGAAAAGAAAAATAAATTAAATTGATTGAATCATGCTAAAACAAAGTAAAAATTGTAATTTTTTATAAATTTTTTGTTGTTTAAGTTTACAATCTGGCTGTACTACACATCCCAGAAGCCTTTGCGTTACCAATTACAAGAATTCAATGCAAATTTTGCATTAAATTCTTGCCCCCCACTGGTAAAAGCTATTCTTTAAATGTAAACTCGGCTACATAAAATCCGATTCCTTTTTATTCATACTAGAAAACCATTTGTAGAAAAAATTGAGAAAGCATCTCTAAATCATAATTTTTTTATGAATTAACACAATTACAACAACCATAAATTTCTTTATTAAAATAATTGTAAGCAAGATATAAAAATCTGAAGATAAAAAGGTTTCTTTGAGAAAAAAATTATTTTAATGTATTTGAATTAAACTTGTTTTTATTTAAATTGAACTTGCTTATAACCATTTATAGCATAAGTTACTAAAAACTGCAAAATATCAAATAAATAAACGACTACACAATAAAAAAAAATTTCAATGAACTTCAATTAAATTCTAACTACTTTTACTTTTACCATTGAAAAATATCTTTTCATCATTCAGCAAAATATTAGACATAACAGAGAGAATTCTTTTTATAACATCAATTATTTTTTGTAAAAGACCATTAGATCATACATTCTTCTTGTATAATAACTTGCATAATTTACTAAAAATTTATTAAGCACTAAGATTTTCAACGGTACTGGTAAGTTTTTTAAAATCTGGTTTCAAGCTTGTCGTTGATATTCTAAGCAACTGTAACAAATGTTCACTAGTAAGATTGGAATGATACTTTGATTTAACAAATTTCATAGTCGAAAATAAAGATTCACATGTATATGTTGAACCAAAAATTGAAATAAGTTTTATACTAATCCTTTTTAGTTGAGGATACTTAACTACAGGAACCATTTTCCAAAAATCTAATGTTAATCTTAAGCTAGTGTTTTATGCAGCATTTGAAAATTTTGAACTTCTTGGAGATCTAGTAACTCTATTTCAAATTGAGATGTTTCTTCAAGTATATTTTCTGGTATTGGACAACCATCACTAATAATATCAATTAAAAAAGGGTTTACTAAAAATACTTATGATGATTTAAGAGCATACAAATCTGTTTTGAAAGTCTTCGAATAAATTCTGTAGTTTTTCCTAGTATGATTCAATCTTATGACCATCATACTGAATTGTAGGATAAGGATTATGAATCATCTTCTTCATTTGAGGAAAATGGTTAAAAGTTTTTAAGGTAAGATCTTTCTCAAATAGAGCAATTTTTTTTTAAAGCTAAATATAGTCTGAGCAAGATCAGATATATTTTTTTCTTTTCCTTGAAGCGACAAATTAAGATTTTGTAAATGTTGCATTACATCAGTCAAAAATAAAAGATCTTGCAAAAAATTCACATCGTCAAAGATTTCAAATGTCTTCTGCTTTTCAAGCAAAAAACATTTAATTGGTTCTAATAGTTCTACAAACCTATAAAGAATATTACTACTTGAAAGCCACTTTACAGCACAGTAAAACGACAAGTCACTTGGTTTGTCAGCAAGATCCGATTCACTAATGAAATTTTTAAACTGTCTGTGATTTTTTGCATTAGATCAAATATAATTTACAATTACCAGCACTGATTTAAAAACAATTGGAAAATTAAAATGTTTTATTGCTAAATGTTCTTGATGAATCACACAATGAACTGGGATAAACTCTGAATATGTAGGATCACTATTTAGTAAACCCATAAGCCCAATGTGTTTTTCAACCATTGTTGTTGCACCATCTGTAGCAACACTAACAAGCTTGTTCTTAGGAGCATTGATTTTCACCAGAACAGTGTCAAGGGCTTCCTTTAAATCAAATCCACAAGTTGTGTCTTTTAGCTCTATTAAATCTAGCAACTCTTCTTTCACAAGTACTTTCATTAGGTATGTAACATCAGGTTCTTTCACAACCTGATGTTATATACTTAACAAATACTGCCATTTGAGGTTTATTTGAATATCTGTTGATTCATCCAATGCTAAACTAGATGCTTCACAATTTTTTAAGTCATTTAACAAATGCTGTTCAACTTCGACACCAATCTCAGTATTCTTCTTTCAGTTGTATGTCAAGAAACAGAAATATTTGAAATTAACCTTTGAATTTTACTATTATTAGAATCTTAAACTGAGATCACATCAAAAAGATTTTGTTTTACAAACTCCCCATGTTGTAAGGATGTTTACTTTTTGCAATGTTCCAAGCTATAATAAAACTTGGTTATGTTGTAACATTTGATTCTTTGCTGGAAGATGAAATATTCATTTGTTGATTTTAAATATTGTTTTAAGCAACTCGATTTTATTTTTTCTATGACATGAATTTATTGGGTATTCTTCAGAAAAACACATATGTTTTGTTTCATAGTGACGTTTAACATTGCATGTCTTATTATGAGCTAGTTAAGTATTGCAAATTAAACACAAGGTTTATTTTCTTTTTTAATAAATGCGTATTTTTCTGTCCAATCGCCATGAAATGATCTGTTCTCATCTTCAATTTTTCTTTTCTTACTTTTATTGTGAAGTGCTTTATTGTCACCTTTCTCTATATCCATTTTTCAAACAATATGTCTTCCGGTGACGCGAAATGAAATAACTCCCCAAAAAATTAACTATCGGTTAAAACATTTTAACTCCCCGGTTAATCTATTTCGAAATAAATTAAGCCCGGGAGTTAAATTATTTTTAAATATAGCGAAATGAATTAACCGGGGGCTTAAATATTTCTAACCCCCATCGTAATAAATTAACCCCTTTTTATACGCGTTTTGAATTATTTAGCTTAAAATAAGTTCTACAAAGCTGCGAATGTAGTTTATTTCAATGTGTGTTGTGTTGAATAAAATTATTTTGTAACTGTTCATTTTTGACAAGTTGGTATATTGTTGTAAAAATAAAAAGGAGATCAAAAAATAATAATATTGCATGAACTTCAGTGAACCTTTATCTTTTCCTAATAATAATTGAATGGGGTTAAATTGAGCTAGAGGCGCCGTAGAAATCTCGCCCAGGGCGCTGGTAGTGCTAAAACCGGCACTGTATATATATATATATATATATATATATATATATATATATATATATATATATATATATATATATATATATATATATATATATATATATATATATATATATATATATATATATATATATATATAAACACTTACCTAATTTTCTTCGACAGCCTTAATTAGATAAGTGTTTTTACTAATTTTTACTGGTCTGTTCTTTAAGAACATCGAGCACTCTAATTGTACAATACATACGCAAATTCCACGCTCAAGTGAGTTATTTTGATAAAATAAATAAGTTCAAACAAAAACCAAGTGATCATTTGGTTGCCATATGTTTAAAAAATTTTAAATTTTGTTACTTTTATGTTTTAAATTTCAAATTAAAGTCGTGCCTCATATTTTTTTATATAAATAGTAGCTAAACTACATTTTGATAAATGCGTAAAATTGTCCCCGTAAGTAACAGTGGAGTTGCCTACTAACATAATTTATATATATATATATATATATATATATATATATATATATATATATATATATATATATATATATATATATATACATATAATATTATATTGCAGTTTCACTTAGAAATATCATATCGCTGATAAAGCTGTTTCTCTATTGTATAAGATCATAAGCATTTTTTTGCTTAACTGTAGCTTTTTCATATCGCCTGTAACACACCATCTCCAAGTTTCCAGCTTCAACTTTAAACTTTTTCTCCTGAAACTCTAAGCTCTGGACGCTGCTACATGGTCAACTGCGACTTTAAACCACCTTAATCTTCCCTGATGCACCCGTCAGGTACACTCATTGTTCCTAATCCTATATAAGATCAACACTACTTTTATTGTTTTCTCAGTTGCGCCGCACATCTATCTGATTGTTGCCTTTTCAATTCTTTCCAAATAGAGAACATCATTTGATGGACATCACCTTTATCGCATATGTTTCACAGCTACGTACCATTATACTCTGGTCTCACTTAGTGTATATTTTTTCTTTATTCTTGAATAATACACTTCTTGCTGTTAGAAGTGGAGATTATTCAGATAATACTTTCACGTTAACTTTAACTCAGATAATAACTCAGATTTAACTCAGACTTTTTCGTTGTAATTTTATGTTGTAGAAGTGATATATATATATATATATATATATATATATATATATATATATATATATATATATATATACATATATATATATACATATATATATACATATATATATATATACATATATATATATATATATATATATATATATATATATATATATATATTTATATGTATATATATATATATATATATATATATATATATATATATATATATATATATATATATATATATATATATATATATATATATATATATATATAAGTACTCAATGTTCTTAATAAAACAGAGCAATAAATTAGTAGAAATTATAGATAGTAGATAGGTAGTAGTATTCGATATACATATATATCGAATGTATAAATATTTAAAAATGCTTAAGATATATATAGTGCTACTGTTATTATATCCATATCTATACTAATTAATAGATTTAAAAACAAACACATTTGGAAAACATTAAATTGAAATGCTTTTTCCGTAATTTGTATAAATTGTTCCAAGGGAGTTAAAATATTATGGGGAGTTAATTTGTTTCGCCGACAGGGGTTAATTTATTTCAAGGGGAGTTAATCTATTTCGAAATAGATTGACTCCCCTGATAATTTTTTACGCTGCGGAAGTTAATTTATTATGGGGGTTAATTCGTGACAACGGCTATGTATAATTCAAGTTTTTATCAGTAAATCGATAAAACTGTTGAAAAGAGCCGCAATGACGTTTTAAGAGCCGCATGCGGCTCGCGAGCCGCTATTTGGCCCTCCCTGGTTTAGAACATCTTTAATTAAGTTATTGGCCTGCTTTCACATTCAATTTTAAAAATCCTATATTACATGATTTAAGTAAATATATTGTTGATAGAACGGAGTAAATTTGCAACCAATCAAATAACTGCTGCAAAGTATAGTTTACACTACGATTTTAAAAGAAGTTATATTTTTAAACGAATCAGATTGCAACATTTAATAGCGTAAACCAATTACCTTATCCAATTTTTTCATATCCTGCAAAGTATAGTTTACATTAGCAATTTTTATAAAACATTTTTTGCAACATCTGTTAAACATCGTTACCACTGTGAACTTTTTCCTAAATGTATTTTCTAACAAAATATGACAAAAATATAAAAATCGGCAATTAGTATTAGGCGGGTGATAGACGTCATAATACCACTATTTATATTTATTTTTTTACCCCGTCACTTGCAGCACTTGACGGTGTTTAAATCCGCCTCTGATGTCTAACTTGCGGGATTTTATTGGGCGAGAAATGAAGCCGCATTTTTTGTTTATGAATTTAGTCCGCCATTTGTAAAAAAGACAAAAGCTGAAGCCGATGTGTGAAATAAAAGTTAAAAAGGCAAATCAAAAGTTCCCAAAAAATTGAAGATAATTCAAGAACACGTTTTAATAATTATAAAATGCTAATAAAAGTATATTTATGAGCCTATGATTATTAAAAAGTATTATAATTCATAAAAATGCTTCAAACGCGTCTGTCGTTTCACTTATTAATTCAAAAACTTAATCACTTTCTAATCGGAAATGATTTAGGAAACATGATTTATTAATTTACAAGTATTCTAATTTCCTCTTAATACTTTTACATAAATAGTATTTATATTTAAAGTATATTTACTTCATTTAAGAAAAGAAAAGTTAAATAATATTTGTTTACAAATTTAATCCGCCATTTGCAAAAAAGGCAAAAGCGGCTTTACTTTTCGGATCGAAGTATGACATCTAGTTTGTATAATATTTCATTTACTAATACGATTACATAATAGCTGAAATAGTTTATACGGTTGAAGATTTTAGGTGCTTCTTTTCAGCAATATAACTTCAGAGAGAGTAACGACGTAACGTCGGTGGATAACATCTGTAATAATTCTAAATTGTAGTCTTGGTTAAATAAAAAAAATGAGAGAAACATTAGTTCTTACAATTGGGAACCACTCGTAAATTAAAAATTCAATACATACGTGCTCAACGCAGTTAAGGCGAATCGATAAAACTTTAATAGAAAATTTAAAAAAAAAAACGTATTTTAGACAATCTAGGTTTTAAATAAAATAAAATAAATGTAGGTTTATTTTTGTTTAATACAACTTCTTCTGCTTGTATTTTAAAAATTTTTTTTAAATACAAACAGAAGAAGATTTTTTTTTATGTTTATTCAGAATTAAGACTGTTATAAAGTCTCTTTTTGAACCTTTTTAAGGTTTTACTAAGTCGGTTTGCTTCAAATTGTTTTAAATAAAATCTAAAAAGTCCTTACAATTCCTGCACAGAGCAAAGTCTTTACTTTTTTTTTTTTTTTTTTTTTTTTTTTTTTTTTTTTTTTTTTTTGCCATATAAATTTATTAAAGTCGTAAAGCATAATATAAATACAAATAGCAGGGGCAAGAAGAAGACATAATTGGTCTTATCACCAAGCCCCTTAGTCTATACCGTAAATATAAGACAACAAAAATTTAAAAACGTAACACTATATAATATAAAGCATTTTTATAAAGACTTAATAGAATAAAAATCATCGGTCCTAAAGTCCTACTTTAACTTTTTGTTTTTGTGTTGGTTAAGAAAAATTTTAAAAAAAGAAAAAAAAGGAATTTGTACAAAGAAACTATATTACTAATAAGCAAGCAAGCAAATACGCATAATCCTGAAGCTTTCCTTTTACACCAGCATATACCTTTAAATATGTGAATAATTCTTATAAACCATAATTTTATATATATATATATATATATATATATATATATATATATATTTTCAAGCCTCATTAAAACTTCAGAAAAAGCTGAGCGCTACGTCGATCATCTGTAGTTTTTGCTTTAATTTATTCTTAAACTCATTTAGCATAGAAATTGTTTTAAGTTCATTAGTTAATATTTTATTCCATAATTTCGGCCCTCTAGTAGAAATTGAAAATTCGGTCGCCGCAAAATAACTTTTGGGTTGGATATAACTGTTATTTGAAAATCTGGTGAGATATCTATTCTGATTTATTTTGAATAATGGGTAAAAAATTTTAGGAGATATATTTTTATTAATTTTGAACATAAATATAAGAACTTGATAGACATTTAATTGATAAACATTCATTATATTTAAATTAACAAATAATGCTTGGGAGTGTGTATAACGGCCCACATTGGAAATGATTCTGATTGCATGCTTTTGTTTATTAAATAGTTTTTTTATTTTATTTTTATTTGTACTGCACCAAGCAATATTTGCATAATTAAGATGGCAATGAATGAACGAGAAATATAAAAGCTTTAAGCAAGTTGGATTTAAAAAAGGCTTAGCTCTGCATAGCAGGCCTATGTTCCTTGAGATTGTATTTTCGAGATATTGTATGTGATCTCTCCACGTCACATTTTCATCAAGAAGCACGCCGAGAAATTTTAAAGTGGTTTCTCTTTTTATGTCCTGATTGGCAATACAAAGTTTTGGAAGTTTCAATGGAATTTTATCTCGGTCATGAAAACGATGGAAAAAAGTATATTTTGTTTTGGTTACATTTAACGATAATTTGTTTGCATTAAACCATTCAGTAAGATTTAATAGCTCTTTGTTTACTGACTTAAACAGAATATTTATATCATTATGTGCATAAAATAGATTTGTGTCATCTGCAAATAATATTGTATCTAGTTCGGTACAAGCTTTGCTTAAATCATTAATAAAAATGAGAAATAGGAGTGGCCCTAATATAGATCCCTGAGGAACCCCACATGTTATGTTCATATTGGTTGTTTTACCTTCATTATAAGAAATGTATTGTTTTCTATTTGACAAATAGCTTTTAAACCACGCAATATTTGTATGTTTAATACCATAGTTTTCTAATTTTGTTAATAAAATGTAATGATCGACAGTGTCAAAAGCCTTACTGAGATCAATAAATACACCTAATGTATATTTATTTTCATCAAATGATTTAAAAATATCATGAACAAGATGAACAATAGCCTGATCAGTAGAGTGGCTCTTTTTAAACCCAAATTGCTTACTATAGAGAATATTGTTTACATCTAAAAAGTAATACAATCTTTTATACATAATGTGTTCTAATAACTTTGAAAAGCATGATAGTATGGAGATAGGCCTGTAATTGGAGACACTAGTCTCATCTCCTGATTTTAGTATAGGTATTACCCTTGCAATTTTAAGTTTATCGGGAAAGATTCCTTGGTTTAAAGAGAGCGTAAATATATGCAAAAGCGGAATTTTTAAATAAGGCATTGATTTAATTACTACATTACTGCTTACATCATCAACTCCATTACCTTTATTTGGTTTAAGTAAGTACATGGCATCTAGCAATTCTGTTTCTGTTAGCATATTATTGTCCATTATATTATTATTAGAGTTTAGGTATGATTTGAAGCAAGTTTGACTTTTATTTATTTTTGATGCTAAACTTGGACCTGTGCTAACAAATGCATGGTTAAACGAATTAGCAATTATTGCGTCGTTAATAATTTCACAGTCATTTATAATTAGTTTTTTTGGTAAACAATTATTATTCATATCTTTTTTACCTATAACCTCTTTTATTATGTTCCAAGTTTTTTGTATATCATTTTTGTATTTTAGCAATTGGCTACTATAGTAAAATTTTTTTGAGCGCTTTACAATCGTCACAAAAAGGCGATTATAGTTTTTATAGTTTGTTTCATTTTTAAAAGTCCTTTTTTTAATGAACTTCTCATACAATCGTTGCTTTTTTTTCGAAGATTTTATGATTCCGGGTGTTATCCAGGGATTTTGTAGAGTTTTTGATTTAATAAATTTAGTTGTTATTGGGAATGCTTTATTGTAGTGACATTCAAATATATGATAAAATTTATCATAAGCTTCATTAACATTTTTTGTTTTCAAAACGGGTTCCCAGTTTGTTGTCGATAAAAGGCTAATAAATGTCACAAGAGAAGCGTCCTTAATTACTCGTTTTTTAGTTTTTACTTTTTTAGAAGGTTGATTTAACGATTTTTGTGCTGTTATAAAAACCGGAAAATGATCAGATATGTCTGTAATAAATATTCCAGTTTTAATTTTTACGTTTTTGAAATTATTAATTATAATTTGATCAATTGAAGTAGCAGTATTTTTTGTAATTCGAGTAGGTTTATTTATAGTAGGAATAAATCCATTTTGAAACATAATATTGAAAAAAGTTCTGACGTCTTTGTTTTTGTTGTATTCAAGTAAATCTAAATTCAGATCGCCTACGAAGTAAACGCATTTGCCACATAATTCTTCGCTTATAATTAAGCTTTTAATTTGTTTGTTAAATGCTTTTTTATTACCAGAAGGCGGTCTGTATATGACGTGTACAACTGCGTTCTTGCAAGTTTTGTTTACAACTTCTATTGATAACAATTCAAAATCATGCGTAACAGCAAAATAATTTTTGCGTAGTTTGAAATCTAAGGAGTTGTGGATAAAAATGCATAATCCTCCACCTGTTTTTTCAGAGTCTCTAATTTGATGCAAAACTTTATAATTATTAAGTTGAAAATTAGAATTGTTTTCAATTTCCTTATCGCGGCACCATGTTTCGGTTAGACATATAATTTGAAAGTTAATTTTGACACTGAATAAAAATTGCTTAAATTTCTCAAAATTTTTTTGGAGGCTCCTTATATTAAGGTGTAGGATAGATAATGCAGTTGAATTTATGTCAGCAGTAATACATGAGATATCTGAACTATAGTAATAAGGACTTATATTTAATAATCCCTCCTCATCATTATAAAATTTAATATTTGATTGATTTTTTAACGGTATATATTTGTTTATTAGGAAAGGTTCAAGATTATTTATGTCAATATTAATCAGAGCGCTATTATCAAAATTATTCCTAAATAATCGATTAGTTTCCATTTTAAAAATATAAATTTAAGATAACAAATATAAATAAAAATAAGAAAAATAATAATTACTATTCCTTTCGAATCCACTCTCGAACGATTAGTTTATCGTAAGATATTATTGCAAACTTGCCAAGCTCTCGTTCCTTTTTCATTCGCTCTTTTAGATCTTTTCTTATTAATATTGTTTCTGTGCAGTAATCTTCATTAACGTAGATTTTTTTTCCTTTTAATTTTTGGACGTTTTTTAAAATAGCAACTTTATCTTTATAATTTAGAAGTTTAATAACAACTGTTCTAATCTTTTTCGAGTCTCTAATCCCAGTCCTATGTGCCCGTTCAATTTTTATATTTTTCAATCCAAGTAAATCTTCGAAGAATTTTTGCACTTTTAATTCAGTCTCATTCCAATTTTCGTTTTCACTTTCTTTTAATCCGTCAATTCTCAAGTTATTTCTTCTTGAGCGGTCTTCTATTTCTCTAAGTTTACTCTTTATTTTTGTGATCTCACTATTATCTTTTATCTTGTTATTAATTTCTTTTGTTTTTTTCTTCAGTAGTTCTAATTTACCTGAGATAATATCATCGTTTGCTTGAATGAATTTCTGCATTTCACTGAATTCAGTTACTAACAACGTCACGGATTTATTTGTTAATTCAAGGTCGTTTGTAATGGCGATTATTTTATTTGAGTTATCAATATTATCTTTATCATTCTTATCAAGTCGTTCAGTAATAATTTTCATGTTTGCAGCTGTTATGGAAGCAAATATTTTTTCGTGCTCTTTTAATAATTTTCTAGTTTCGTTTAGGATGTCGATTTTTTGCTTTTCAAGCATTTCAGAGAATAATTTTTCGATACAATTTATATCCATAACAAGAATTTGAACGATACCAAGAAAATAGAAGAAAAAAGTTTTTAATAATAGTAAAAATAACAACAAAAATAAAAAAAAGTTTCAGCTAAAAATTTTCTAAGCTTTAAACGCGTCTGCTTTCAATTGAATTGAAACTGTTTCAATTGAAAACAATTTCAAGTTTCAATTGAATTGAAAACAATTTCAAGTTTCAATTGAATTGAAACTACTTAATAATACAATTCAAGAATTTGAGACTTCAACAGTCTGGAAATTAAAGCTAAAGTTAGAATTCCATAATATACTGCACTTATAATATATTAAATTATATTGTATAGTATAGTATATATTTAATGCAAGGAGATAACTCCTGGAACAGAGCATGAATACAAGCCCTGCTATACGCAGTATAAGCAGGTTAAACATTTTAAATAAGTTAGTGGCTTTTATCTAAAAACCTATTGTAATGAGCTGTAAAAAGATCGACCGAAGTTTGCTGAACAACACCATCCGGAAGATTGTTCCACAAATTTGCTTCTCTGTTTGTAAAAAAGTTGTGGCGTATTTCACAGTTAACTGTTATTTCCCTACGCACGCGTTTACGGTGACCATACTTAGGTTCTACTGTCAATGGTTCAACTTGCCAAGTCACTCTATCAATTTTATTTTCAATTTTAAAATATTGAATGCAGTCGAAACAAGTTTTTCTGGTTGTTAAAGTATCTAAATTAAGAACCTGCAGGCGATTTTCATACCGGAATTTTTTAGGCTGTGAGGTACTTTTGTAGCTCTCTTCTGGATACGTTCTATGCGTTGAATTGCAAATTTTGAATAACTATTACAGGCTGGAGTAGGAAATTCTAAATGTGGCCTTATATACACTGTCTATAATTTTTTCCATAGTTTTGCGTCTCTGCTTATGAATGTATTATTTCCGAAGCGTGTGTGTCCCATTTGCCAATCGAGGTAATGGTAGGGTTTTGTTCTTTTTCAGATTTTAAAATGTTAACATTGGTTGCATCATCTACTTTGAAAATTGGTATAACCAAGGCTATTTTTAGATGGTTTGGAAAAATTTTCTGTTTTTTGTACAATATAAATCTCCCCTTAAAATTTCAATATTTTCATAAGAAAAAAAAATTGTTTTCAACTACTTTTACCTGTTTATGATTATAAAAATTGTTTTAAAAGTAACAAATTAACCTATAACTTAATTTGTCTATTTAAATAAACTATCTTAACGTGATATACCTAGCAACGCCATAGCAACGCACTTGTTTAACTGTATACATCCTACATTTTACCTTTATTCAACCCAAATGTGTATTATAATTGGCATGTACAAGCTTGAACAGCTTCTTTATGAATTTTTCTAACGTAAACAAGTGCAACGTACACAAACTCACCGTAAAAGGAAAGGATTTATGGGAAATCTTAATAAATCTGTGAACATTGATAGTGTTTCTGATAATGTTAGTATTGAGTTGCCAACAATTAATTTAAATGCTGCTAACAGCACTTGTGTTTTGGAACAAAATAATGAAAACTCACTTAATTTGTCAGCTTCGTTTCGAAAAGTTGAAGACTTAGAAGATACACTTGAGCAGCCGTGGCGCAGTGGTTAGAGTTCTGGCTCAGAACCCAGATTATTTTTAAATATAGCGAAATGAATTAACCGGGGGCTTAAATATTTCTAACCCCCATCGTAATAAATTAACCCCTTTTTATACGCGTTTTGAATTATTTAGCTTAAAATAAGTTCTACAAAACTGCGAATGTAGTTTATTTCAATGTGTGTTGTGTTGAATAAAATTATTTTGTAACTGTTCATTTTTGACAAGTTGGTATATTGTTGTAAAAATAAAAAGGAGATCAAAAAATAATAATATTGCATGAACTTCAGTGAACCTTTATCTTTTCCTAATAATAATTGAATGGGGTTAAATTGAGCTAGAGGCGCCGTAGAAATCTCGCCCAGGGCGCTGGTAGTGCTAAAACCGGCACTGTATATATATATATATATATATATATATATATAATATATATATATATATATATATATATATATATATATATATATATATAAACACTTACCTAATTTTCTTCGACAGCCTTAATTAGATAAGTGTTTTTACTAATTTTTACTGGTCTGTTCTTTAAGAACATCGAGCACTCTAATTGTACAATACATACGCAAATTCCACGCTCAAGTGAGTTATTTTGATAAAATAAATAAGTTCAAACAAAAACCAAGTGATCATTTGGTTGCCATATGTTTAAAAAATTTTAAATTTTGTTACTTTTATGTTTTAAATTTCAAATTAAAGTCGTGCCTCATATTTTTTTATATAAATAGTAGCTAAACTACATTTTGATAAATGCGTAAAATTGTCCCCGTAAGTAACAGTGGAGTTGCCTACTAACATAATTTATATATATATATATATATATATATATATATATATATATATATATATATATATATATATATATATATATATATATATATATATATATATATATATATATATATATATATATATATATATATATATATAATATTATATTGCAGTTTCACTTAGAAATATCATATCGCTGATAAAGCTGTTTCTCTATTGTATAAGATCATAAGCATTTTTTTGTTTTGAAACCTTGTATATCTGGTTTCGTATCATTGATGTTGCTGTTTTGGTTTCTGTTTTAGTTCTTTTCTGTGACACATGAGAGTGTGGACTACCACATTCTGGACACAGACTATGTCCAGAATGTGGTAGTCCCACACTCTCATTAGGTGAGAGATATAATAAACAACATGGTTTATCTTCCTTGTTATATCTTAAGTGTCAAAAAAAAAAGATTGCAACTATCTTTATCAGTTCTACACCTCTATCAATGATAATAATAAAAAAGGATTTAATATTAATAAACGAATAATTTATTGCATGCGAATATTGGGCCATGGATATGCAGGCATAAAAATTTTTTGCACTTCTATGAATTTACCTAAGCCTATGACCAAAAACTACTGAAAATAATTGCAACAGCTGTTAAAACTGTAGCGGAACAAACAATGATAAATGCTGCAAATAAATTGTAAAAAACATCTTTGGCACCAACTGATATTTGTGTATCTTGCGATGATACATGGCACAAACGAGGATATTCATCGCTGAATGGAGTCTTTTCTGTTATCTCTACTGTTAGTGGCAAAGTGTTAGATGTTGAAGTCATGTCTAGATATTGTAAAGGTTGTAATATTAATCAAGACCTTCAAAAGTCTAATCCAAATGCTTATGCACAATGGAGAAATTCCCATGTTTGTAAGTAGAAATACCAAGGTTCTGCTGGTGGTATGGAGCCAGAAGGAGCAAAACGTGTTTTTCAGCGTTCTATTGATAATCACCAGTTAAGATATATTCAATATTTAGATGATGGAGACAGTAAATGTTACATGAATGTTAAAAATACATACCCTGATATAGAAATTGAAAAGCTGGAATGCGTTGGACATTATCAAAAGAGAGTTGGAACACGGCTGCAGAATTTAAAGAAAAGAGAAAAAGACCTTGGTGGTGAAGGGCGTCTTACAGATGCGACAATTGATCGCTTACAAAATTTTGTTGGAGTTGCAATCAGACAAAATGCAGGTAACCTAAAGGAAATGAAGGCAGGAGTGTTAACATCGCTATTTTATGTGGCTTCATCGAAAAATAATAGTTTACATTTTCCACACTGCCCTACTGGTTCAGACAGCTGGTGCAAATACAATGCTGATAAAATAAATAAAACAACAACACGTAAGCCAGGACCGGGTTTACCAATGGACGTTATTATGAAAGTGAGATATATATTTGAAGAGTTAAGTGAAGACAGTGAGTTACAAAAATGTTTGCACGGCAAAACACAAAATGCTAATGAATCGTTTAATAGAATGATTTGGAACCGTATACCAAAACAAACATTTGTTTAGCTTACCCAATTAGAAATTGGTGTATATGATGCTGTTGCTTACTTTAATATTGGAGCAAAAGCATCATTTGATATTTTTAAAGAACTAAACATGGAACCAGGCTTTCATATGATTGCAGGATGCAAAGTATTAAATAATGAAAGAAAAAAAAATGCGGAATATCGAATAAACCCTGATACTAAGTCAAGACGACAATTTTTACGTGCCAAAAAGCTGAAAAAAAAAAAGACAAAATAATTGAAAAAGATGGTGACTTGTATGTACCTGGTGGATTTTGAAAATTAGGATTATTATTTTTACCTATTTTATGAATAAAATATTACTGTATTTAAAGTTTTTACTTTAATCGAGTTTTTCTCAGAATAGCAATTTGTGGACGCCGGCCAATATACTTGGAGAACGGTATGATATTTTTTATGAAATTTTCATGAAGTGTTGTCCATATTATACTTTATGATATGAATGGAATGGATTTTATTTAAATTTAAAAAATAAAGTTTTGGGTCAATAAAATGATAAAAAACTTGACCTTAAACTTCGGTCGTCCTGTTGTGGTGGTGAGAAAAAGTTATGAAAAATCTGTTCCACTCATATCATAGACCTGCCTTATAACAATATTATGGTTCAATATGGAAAGGTGGAAATGAGTCAATTTCTTTGTATTTTGGCCGGCGTAATGTCATTTTTTGGTCATTTTAGGGGTATTTTGTGGTTACCATGGCAACAATGTGGATTTAAAAAAAAAGTTATTCCATTATTCTTAATTTAATATAAGCATGTTACCAATAATCATTTTTTGTAAAAATGCTTAGATTTAAAATTAGAAGGGGGTACCCCCTTAAATAGTTTATCTTTTAAGAGCTCACATAAGTCATTGACAACAATTCATCATAACCAACTAATTTAAATTGTTCAAATCTTCAAAGGATAATTTAAAAGATTTTGAAATTATATGTTTTGTTAGTCACATTTTTTTAGCTAGATTTAGGGCAACTGATACAAAAAACTTGTTAATTTATCACATATCATAGTTGGATTATAGGAAAATTCAGCATTGTTTTTTAAAATTTTTGGCATTGCGCACATTTTTGTTTTCTGAATACCAGAGCGTTTTCTTAGAATTATGAATTATCTTTATAAACATAATTCAAAACACACATGGAGCACTAGGGTGGAGCGATTTTCATAGCAAAAAAAAAAAGAGTTTAAAAACCAATATTACTGAGACACGAATCAATGTCTATTAATTAAAAGATAAAAGAAAAAAAATATTTTTTGATTTTGATGAGATCTTGAGGATCCTCTTTGGAATTTAAATTCTTGACAGGTCCTAATATTTTTGAATTTTTTTTTTTCTAAACCATATCAACCTTGGACTCAAAAAAAGCAGAAAAAAATGCTTGTTTCATAAATAATAATTTTATTAAAAAAATTTTTTAGTAAAAAAAATACTTGTAAAAATATACCTTAAAACCCCCGTTTTGTTGAGGACGGGGGTTTTGAATGAAAAAAATAACTCTACTTTTTTAATTTTAATTTTTTAATAAAAACAAATATTATTTTTAAAATCAGCATATTATTTTGCTTCTTTTAAGTATCAAGTTGATATAGTTTAGAAAAAACAAATTTAAACAATATTAGGACCTATCAAAAATTTAGAATCCAAAGAGGAACCTCAAGAACTCATCTAAACTAAAAAAAAAAAGAGTAAGGTTCTTTTTTCACCAAAAGATATTGATTTGCTGCTCAGGCAAATCAAATTTCAAAAATTTTCAAAATCGCTCCACCCTATGGAGCACTTATGAGTGAATATATTCATTTTAAGTATAAGGATGAATATATTCATCAATTGTTTTTGAATTTGCATCATGCAATTTGCGTGGAAACAATTAAATTTGCATATAATATAGAATGGTCAATTGCATTATAACCCCAATCTTGTTTAGAACTAATTGATAACTTGCTTCCATATTTTATGTCATATTTATGCTTTGTATTGTTAGAAAATGAGTGTTGAAACAAAGAGTAATATTATTTGGAAAATTGGTTTGAATTTTTTTAGCTAAAAACAAAGTTTTTTTAACACATTTTCTTTTTGGATAAAAAAGAAAAAAATTATTTTGATTCCTTATAATCAAGTATTTCGTTGTGGATATTCATAATTGCTAATGAACCAAGTCAATCTGCAGTCATACTGCACTCATACATATATATCGAACTACGAACATCTTGGTTCTGAACCAGAACTCTAACGACTGCAATACGGCTTATTTAACACGAACATTTCTAATATTATGAAGTTAATATACGAATTTATACCGAAGATGAAATATTAGGAAAAAAAAATGCAGCAAGTGCATTAAAGAATGAGCAAGCCCCTTTTTTTTCTTGGGCGTCCATTCACTAAAATCTGCATTGAACTGCTCCATACCAGAGTGTATTTCTAAAGTAATCTCCAATGCCTTTGCCAAAAATGATCTTAATAATATAATATAAAATAATAAAAAGTATCTGTCAGATAAAACTGTTTATATGCTGCGTCTATTTCTAAATATCTTGTTTTGTCTACCCCTATCGCAATTTTTTTACTTTTGGTTGATTTACTACAGAGCTTTGTGACATGCTCCAGTAACCGCTCTCTTTTTGGATTGGTAAATGAAAAAATTGATAAACTGTTGTATACTTCCAAAATGTTGACAAAGATTGGTATTTTTGATTTGAATTCAAATTATGAGAACTACACTGTGTTTAAATTGCCTTTGGTAATTCTTTTAAAATGGTAGCACCAATTTTTAAAGATTTTATCAAACTTTATTAAACTTTTACCAATTTATTTACTAGTTATTTTATCAAGATTCAAAAAGCCATTAATTTTGCTTTTATAATTTCTCTTCCTGCAAGTACGTCATACACGCTGATTTTATTAATGTACACACGGATAAAATTAATTTGTTTTCACTTGTTACCTCGTCTTCTGAAATTAAGTGGTAATTTGCAGCTTTGATTTCAATAACTAAATATTTGAAACAATTAACGTTATATATTTAATGAGACATTTTAAAAAACCTTTTATAAGCTAGAAAAGTGACTACTTTACTTTAGCGGAAGCTCTTACTTGCTTCCGCTAAAGTAAAGTGACTCCAGAAGCTTTTTCTTGCTTCCAATTAAGCAAAGACATTTTTTCTTTAAATAACTTTGATCTTACTCAAGTAAAAAAGCGATTTAAAAGCTCAACTTTTTATTTGTATAATTTTACATCGGCTACGTTAAATGAGAAAAAGAGATATTTTTCAGAGATTTATTAAAAATATTAGTTGTTATGATATTGTCTATTAAAGATGATGTTGCAGGTGATTTTGTACGTTAATTAAAGAATTGCCCCATTTTCAAATAAATCATTATAAAAAATGCAAATTAGTGTCACCTGTTAAGTTGTATAACTTCTTATCTTTAAAGGTGACTTTCTACTTGTCTGAGAAAGGAAAGAGAAAAATAATCACGTGAGCATTCGTAGTTTTGCTTCGGAATAATAAAAAATTAAACTACGCATGCCACGAAGGTGGGCCATAGCAACAACATATCGCTAAATCTTTTTGATTTGTTTTGATTTCAACTACTAAATCTTTGTTTTCATCAAAATTACTCACGTGAGGCTTCAGAAATTACTTAATATAAATTTATAAACCAGCAAACAAATTAAAAAGAAAAGCTCCTTATATTTTGTGTGGCCTCTAAGTTTGAAAATGATCCTCCTAAATTTGCTGCCCCCTCCTAACTGGGGTGTGTGGGCTAGCCTAGCCACGGCTCTGATCGCAGATTATTAGTTTGTTATAAAGAGCCTTAACATACTTACATTTTTGTCTTAGGAATTTAAATCTTATTCTTAAAAAGTTAGATTTTTTGTTTAAAT
This sequence comes from Hydra vulgaris, assembly GCF_038396675.1. Classification (NCBI taxonomy): domain Eukaryota; kingdom Metazoa; phylum Cnidaria; class Hydrozoa; order Anthoathecata; family Hydridae; genus Hydra; species Hydra vulgaris. The sequence continues at coordinate 31,100,549 of NC_088929.1, forward strand.
AAAAATTTTATTTTAAATATTTTTTTCACTTATTTAGTTGTTTTTTAACTTGTTAAATTAGAAGCGAGTTTTACGGACAACTTAACGTGTTTTTAACATAAGTTTTCAGACCAATTAAAAGCCTATATAATGGAAAAATAAATGGAAATTTACTTAGTTATGATATTTTATCTCGTAAAATAAGGAAAATACTTTTAAAACACAAATATTTTTTTAAAAAAAAAGCTTTTAAAAATTCAAAAAAATGTATACTTACTAAAAGTAAGCTTAAAAAGGAGTTTCATAAAGTTTTTTTTATCAGCATTTCAATAAAGAGAAAATGAATATGCAAAACTTTAGCTGCACATACTAAGGTATAGCGGTAGTGCTACCGAACTCTCTAACCCTCATTAAATACCGTGTTTTGACCACCGACACTACCGTAAGTTCAAGCAATATTTTTTTGTTTACAATACCGTACTTTCAAGGGAGAAATTTTTAACTACCGTCACTACCGAGGTATATTTCGGTATTTCATTCAACTACTGTCATATTAAAAAGTTTAATATGCATTAATTTCCCATTTTATTAAAGATAATTGTTAAAATTTTATTAAACGTTATACAGTAGAACCTCTCTAATTCGAATTTTATGGGGAAAAATAAAAGTTCGAATTAGACAGATTTTCGAATTATAGAAACTTGATTTTTCTTAAACGCATTTCACAGTGACTTTGCATTTAATCGAATTATGGAGGTTTTCGAATTAAGGAGATTCGAATTAGAGAGATTGTACTGTATTAGAAGGAAGTTTTTAATAATTAACATTAATTAATTTGATGATTGTTATAACAAGATACAAATATTTTTACAGACTCAGTATTGTTTTTAAGTTTATTAAGTGAATTAATAATCAGCAAAACAAGATTTATAAAGAGTGAAAAAAACACTTCGAGCAAGTCCTTTTTGGGAATATTTTATAAAAGACGGTCATGGCAAAGACATTGCTCGATGTAAGTTGTGCCCAACTCAAATATGCACAAAACAAAGTTGCACAACAGGGCTAAAATGTCACCTTAAAGGCTGTCACAAATAAACTTTTAATAAAATTGCTTGGATAGCATTTCACTTTTTTTGTTTAGCAGATTTTAATTTAAATTTACCTCATACCAAAAACCGTAAACGCAACATCATATGGTTCAACCCTCCTTTCAGGAAAAATGTTAGCACTAATATAGGAAAAAGCTTTCTAACCTTGATCAACAAACACTTCCCAATAAATTATAGACTCCACAAAATTTTTAACAGAAACAAGATAAAAATAAGTTATAGCTGTATGCCGAATATGAAGTCTTTTTTAAACGCACACAATCAACAAATTATGAACAACAAAGAAATTCCACCTAAAACCAACTGCAATTGCCTTAATAAAAATACCTGCCTTTTATCAAACCAATGCTTAACAAAAAACATTGTATACCAAGCCAATATAAGTTCCAATAATCCTATTAACACTTCTGTCAATAAATCCTACATCGGTATAAGTGAAACACCATTCAAAATTAGATATGCCAACCATATATAATTATTTAACATTCTAAAATACAAAAACGACACCAAATTATCAAAAGAATTTTGGAAATTAAAAGATGCCAACTTAAACCCAGTTGTTAAATGGAAAATAATTAAGCAATGCAATGCTTACAACCCAACCACGAAGTCCTGCAAACTATGCACAAACGAAAAATATGAAATTCTATTTTCCAAAAATAAAAATCTGCTAAACAAAAAAAGTGAAAATCTATCCAAGTGCAGGCTTCGAAACAAATTTCTTCTCGCCCTATTCGACACGGGTAGTTGATCAATTTTCTAATTAATTAAAAGTTGTTTGTTTTGACGTCAGAACTCATTACATTGCTTTGTTATGTTTTTTTTGTCATTTTCTGTATTTTGTATTTTTTAACGGTTTTTTCTTAATTTAAAGAATAAAATATGGCTGATGATTGCCGAAGGCCATGAAACTTAAAGTTCCATCACAAAGTTGTATTTTTTTAAATATTCAAACTCTTTATACATTTATACATATATATATATATATATATATATATATATATATATATATATATATATATATATATATATATATATATATATATATATATATATATATATATATATATATATTCATATATATTATATTCATATATACTTTATACATATATATTATTTATGTTTATATATTATATATGTTTATATATATATATATATTACCTATGTTTCCACATTGCTTCATCCACAAAAATGTCGCGACGGTGAGCTCCCCTCCGCCAACGAATTTTCTGCATTTTTATCTTAATCTTTTAAGTTTTAGATGGGGTTTTACTGCCACAAAAAAAGTAATAAACTGCTGCTTTACTGAGTATTCAAAAAGTTTTTATAAACCCACAAGTGAAAATGTATATAAATGTCAAGTCTTATTTGAGCCCTTAAATGCATAGTGGTATAAGTCACTTTTTTCAATATTTTGAGTTATTGCCACCAATGGTTAGCATTTTGTTTATTCTATTACATGGCAGAGTGGTGTAAGTCTAATGACATCGATAACGATGCTGGAACTGTTTTTTGTTATGCTTCTCACTAAACAGCAGTTTCTGTTCACAGCCATAGTGATATTAGTCAGACTTATACCAAACTAGAAATGAGTGACTTATACCACTATGCATCTCAGGGGCTCATTTTAAGTCTACTTCCTTATTATTGTTTGTCAAATAGTGTTTATTGATTTAATACACACGATACCTGCGTGCAAACTCTGATTACACTCTTCGCACTTTCTCCCCAAGATGGTAGTGGTACAAAACCATGCCAATTGATCTCAATGAAAAATTAATAATAAAAAACGCAATATCATTAAAAAAACATCAAATGTTGAATTATGGGAACTAAAATTATTTTATAATGTCAATTCCATTTTTATTTTATTTAAGGAATGAAAAAATCCACTCAATTAGCAGCAACATACCGTGTCCAGCACATCTACTCCATTTAGTGTTATCGAAAGCTTTAAAGCGGTTAAGGAAGTTAAAGATGTATTCAAGGCCTGTAGATTATTGGCAACAAGACCACACAAGTCAGTTGCAAGTCAACAGAGAATTATCAATGCTTGCCAAAATGTACAACCAAAAAAATTAATTTTAATAAAACCATTACTCCATGTAAAACCAGTTGGAACAGTGGTTAAATGTAGAAATCAATTTTGCACCTTAAACAAGGCTTTGGCATTATTTCTGCTAGTAATTTAAAAACTGGTGATATTTTGAGGGCAATCGTCCCATTGAGAGAATTGTGCCAATTTTAAAAGTGATCTGTGATTTCTCAAAGTGTATTTCTGCAGAGAAACGATCCACAGGACATCTCATAATTCCTGGCCGATATGATATCCAAGAAAAAATTAAGAACTTTATTTTGGCCAATGATTAAAGAATAGCTGATTTTGTTTCTAAAATTCTTGCAAATCTCAACAAAAGGTTCCCTGACTGTGGTTCTAATATTACCAAAAATTCATTGTTGCATTTTTTAGACACAAAATTTAAAGGTCATTTATTGTCAAGATTTAAAAAAGAGTGTCAAACTATTAAACAATTAAAATTAAGTGCAACTGGTGACAATTTATCACTCAATTCAAACTCTAGCACCATCTCTAGACCAAGAACTTACCCCAGCAGAAAAGCTCCATTTTGAGATGATAAAACATAACAGTCCACATTCTGGGTTCTTGGACACATCAATATCAAACCCTTTGGATGCATAACTAGATGCTTAAAAAAGATTAGGGTTCCCAAAAAAGAGCTATGACATTCTGGAGTGGTGGAGGGTTCATTCACCACAGTTACCATTACTCTCCAATGTAGCAAAAAAGGTTTTATGCTACATTACAATGGCTTACATTATGTAATTTCACAAGCTGGAAGTATTGCCAGTTGCAAAAGAATTCTTCTAAATTCAGAAACAGTGGAAAAGTTTGTTTACATTAAAGAAAATATCTCAAGAGTAACAATTAAAACATGGAAAATTGAAGAAGATATTCCAGAGTCTGAAATCTATTTCAAGGTCTGGAATCCAGACCTTAAAATTGATTAATTTTTATTAACTTAAACATATTTTTATATTGTTTTCATTGATGTATTCAATTTGAAATAAAATAAATAATAAAACAAAGCTGTGAAACTTTTTTCATACTCCCGAACAATACCGACTATTGTTTACTACCGAATCTTAACAAGACTTAAAACCTATACTACCATTAGTAATACCGATAAACAATAGTAGACATGCTTAACACCAATACTCTCGTCACGCCCGACTTTTCTCACTACTGAATTTTCTTAGCACATACTTGCAGGGCTCAATTTAACGGTCGGACATCGCCGCTCCATGACTGTTTTTAAAATCTGATTTGTGGGGCAACCAAACATTTTTCATTTTTGATAAAAAATTCAACAATATTTTGTTGCCCTTCTCTAGCAGATCTCAAAAAATGTCCGAGGGGTGGCGATATCCAACCGTTAAATCTAGCGCTGTACTTGCACACATATTTGCACCTTATACAGTTATGTTTAAAAAATGTGTCATGAATTTTCAGGTAATTATGGCTATTTTTTTTAATTTCAAATATATATGAAATAAACTTTAGTCAAAGACATCTAAACTTTGTATTGCATTTGTTTGGGAGTTTCTTTTAAATTAACAAGTTCATCAAATTGTTCTCTGACTTTTAACTTTTATGTGAAGGATGTTGCGTATGTAAAAGCGTGTGCAATGATAAAGTGTTGCAACTTGGACTGTCAACTCTCTACTGCTAGATAAAGACATTTGATTAAATATTACATATAGGCTAAAAATGGATGTAAAGCTTCACCAAGCAAGGCAAACTGGACACAAGATTTCTGTGCAGGACAGAAAAATGATCATCCAAACTAGATGCAGGGAAGAACTTAGAATATTTTTTGATATTCACAAATCCGGATTTAAAAAATGGAAATGATGAAATTACTGCAAGAAAAGTTTTTAAAGATTTTTGAGTTATTCTTTGATATAACCGAGGTTGAGGACAATCCTAATCCAGCAGTTTGTATGGGTTTTGAACTAGACAGTGTCAAATTCAAACTGTTCTGCTATGAAACTGCAAATTTGATAGTTGATAAATATTCCTAGTATATAATACTTCCAACAACGCATAAATTTCGGGAACATGAGGTTCAGATTGCAGAAACATAAGAACTCTCCATTGAATTTTATTAGGAAGATTAAAAAAAAACCTTAAAGAAAAAAAACTCGCAAAGCTAAATTAAATCAGTGTAAAAATTCAATATTTTAAAAATTTAAAAAAGAGTTAATGTGATAAGAAATCACTTAGAACTACCTTCTAATTTGACCAGACCCTGTAAAATCTTATACCAGCTTCAAGAAATACAAATCAGAAAATAGCGAACAACTAACGGCTGAAGTTCTAGCTTACAGGAAAAAAATATTTATTTATCAAATTAATTGAAAAATATATATTTTCCCAAAAAACTAGAATAATGCAAGAACTTCGATTATAATCGAAGTTCTTGCATTATTCTAGTTTTTTGGTATTACTAATAATTATTAGTAATACCAATTTTTTCTTAAAGCCTTAAAATCTCATCTTTGTTTTGGTATTTTAAACGAATTTTTTTAACAGATATTTAAATCGGTAATTTTTTTAAAAAATTAGATTTTAAAACTCAGCATACTAAATATAAGTTATAAAAAACTTCATCAAACGAATTCATTTTTAAGTTATCATTGTTCATCCTCGTTAGTCGTATTTTGATAAACTATTTAAAAAAAGGCGTATCAAAGCAAGTAAATTTTGGATCTTTTTTTTTTATGAAATTAAAATCCACATTAAATTCTTCACAACATGGAACTAGCTAAATTTTAAAAACAAGTAAAACCGTCAAACACCTATATAATTTTTTGCAAACAACTTTCACAAAAACTTGCTTTTTACGATCACTTATTGATGTTTTTTTACCTAAAATAAATCTTTTTTAATCAAAAAACTTCCAAAAACTTTTTTACGTAATAATCAAGGACCCACAAGAGATAATTTTGAAAAATTTTTTGTTTTGCAGATTTGAAATCCTAATAAAATTTTTCACCAAAATTAACCCGTTTCCATTTTTAAAATTTAAACTAAAATATGGACACTCCTTCAATAATATGAATCCATATGACCCAAAAAACCCGTGAAAACATGTATAATATGTTTAATAACCGTTTCTGACCTCTTTGAGACACTGTGCGTCGCTTCTGTTTTTTTTTAATTATTTTTAATAACAAAGTTTCCACGTTGTCCAAGTTTTATTTTCACTACATTTTAGACGTTTTTTTCGCAGTTTTTTTAACTTTCAACTATTGATTTCTCAATCCCGTTTGTAAGCTGCTGACGGGTACCCGGGTACACGCCTGTTAGTTATTGCCCGAGTAGCATTATCAACTGACTTGTAACCATCTTTGATAAGTTTAAAATTTATTTTATTCATTTTTTAAGTTTAAAATCATTGTTTTATAACAATTTACCAATATTAAACTTTTTTTTTTTTTAAACATCTTCGCTTCCAACAAGGCTGCAAGCAGCCACTAAATAAAGTTGGAAGTTACTGAAAGAGAAAAGATGAAGATTGTAGAGCAAGATAACGATTGACAGACGACTTAAAAGATTACAAATTATATGAGTATAAAGAGCTGATGTTCGAGGAAAAAAACTAGACGAATAAGCGTTTTTGGAGCACTTAGGAACAGTCACAAAAAAAGGATGACACTTAATTGAATGACGAGTAACACGATAATGAATTTTAGTAGATGGCACAAGAGACGCTAGCTCTTTAGAGCAGTGCCCATTATAGTATTTGTAGAAAAGAGAAAGAGAAGCAACATTACGACGATGAGATAATGGTTGAAGGTTGGCTGCAAGAGCAGGTCCAACTATGTTTACAATGCGTTTTTGCACCTTGTCTAAAAGAGAAAGGACATCATTAGAAGATCCGCCCCAGATATGGCAACATTTTCCATACAAGACCAGATTTGAGATTTATAGAAGTAGAGAATAGAATCCAGAGTAAGAAAGTGGCGAGCTCGATAAAGAGATGCAACCTTAGCAGATGCTAATTTTGCAACTGATTTGATATATGGTTTCCAAGAACGATTGGAAGTAAGAGTTAATCCTAGAAGATTAAGAGTAGGTGACTCATCGAGTACATCACCGTTCATAAATATAGGAAGATCTAAATTATTGCGATAACGATTGGCTGAAAAAAATTGAGTTTTATCTGAATTAAAGTTCACCAGCCACTGTGAGCCCCATGTTGTAGCAGAAGTAAGATCCTTTTCAAGCTCAAATGCCCCCTCCAAGCAATCGGAGGGTGTTGGTTTTTTATCACGACAAGAATAAATGGTAGTGTCATCAGCAAACAATGCCACTTTAGATGAGAGAATATCTGGAAGATCGTTAATGTAAATTAAAAAGAGTATAGGGCCAAGGATAGAACCTTAAGGAACCCCTGAAGTTACAGAATAAGAAGAAGAGTGTTGTCCATCGAGAACAACTTTTATGCTACGATTGGAAAGGAAGGATTCGATGATCTTAAAGATGTTGCCAGATACACCATAAGAAGAAAGCTTATGGAGAAGACCAGCATGCTAAACTTTATCAAAAGCTTTTGAAATGTCGAGAGCGATGGCCTTAACCTCTCCACCTTTATCTAATGCACGAGAAAACCTGTCAGTTATTACTGTTAACAAATCAGCTGTAGAACGAGAAGATCGAAATCCATATTGATGGTCAGAAAGTAAGTGATTAGATTCAAGATGAGAGATTAAGTGTTTGTTAATTAAAGATTCAAAAACCTTGCTTATGATAGGAAGAAGACTAATAGGACGGTAGTTAGACGAATCAGATCGCTCTCCAGAATTTTTGAAGATAGGGATAACAGATGCCGCTTTCCAGCAGGCTGGAAAGCAAGACTCTGATAAGCACTTGTTAAATAGTTTTGAGAGTATAGACGACAGCTCCGGAGAACACTTCTGCAAGACAATAACAGGTATGTTGTCCGGGCCACAAGCTGTAGAAGAGTCTAGGCAGGAAATCACTTTAGATACAGATGCTGGAGTGATATGAATGTAAAGCAATAGATCAACCTGTTTGTTGGCAATATCAGGTAGAAAGCAACTAGTTGAATCAAGAGATGATATTGATGAAAAGTTTTTAGCAAACAATTCAGCTTTGTCTTTAGGTGAAGTGACAAATTCTGAGGTGGAATTATAGATTTGCCCTTATTATTGATATTATTAAAGCTTTTCCAGAAGTCAAGAGAGCCTAATTTTTGAGATGAGATACGAGATTTCATGACCTGAAAATAGCGGGTTTTGGCGTTAGACAAAACCATTTTACAATTGTTTCTAGCAGTAATAAACAGACGCCTGTTTTCTGGAGAATTATTTTGCTGATAAATATGGAAGTCACGGTTTCGATTGGCAATTGCAGCAGCACAGTGTGAAGAAAACCATGGAGGAGATTGAGGCTTGACCTGGAATCGTCGAGAGGGAACAAAGATTCCATGCCAGCCTGAATCCACGAAGTTATGTAAGAAGCACATTTGTCGACAGGAAGACGAAAGATTTCTACCCAAGGGCCATCATGAAGAAAATCACGGAAAGAATCCCAATCAGCTTTACTGTAGTTGTAAGAGGTTCGATAATAGGGGGATTCAGGTAATGAAGAAGAATGAGATATTAGTTTTAGAGAGATCAAACTGTGATCAGAAGCACCTAAGGGTAAATGTGGAGAAACTGAGCACTGACTAGGATCAGAAACAAGACATAAGTCGAGTAGAGAAGGTAAATGATTCGGGTTGTCTGGAAAGCGAGTTAGAAAGTTGACTATTTGAGTTAGGGATTGAGAAAGGCAAAAGTTGTGGGCTTTAATGCCTGCCGAATCACTGACACTAGAGCCAAGCCATTCAGAGTGGTGAGCATTAAAGTCACCAACAACAACTATATTAGCTGATGGATAAAGAGAGAGGGCTTGATCAATATGATCAGAAATAACGTCAAAAAGTGTGCAGTCTTGAGATGAAGGAGAGCGATATAGAACAAAGAGAAAGGCAATAGAGTGAAGCTAGCATGTAAAAGAAGTGAAACTAGCATGTAAAAGAAGATCTTGAAGATTTTGTTTGAAGTTATGATTTATTTACTACCATCAAAATTTCTAAAAATATATAATAATCGGATAGTTATTTAAGTTTCTGGTTCAGAAACAAACTTATGTACAATGTTACGTACAATAAGCCTCAAGTAATGTACAACATTTTCCATAACGTAAATCAGAACTCCTCCAACTCGTTTATAAACTTGTCTCTTAGACACAATGATGTATTATATATCATTAGTTGGACAAAACTCTTTTAAGACTTGAACAATTGAAAATATAATTATTTTGAAGCTCTTTCAAAGTACCCAAGTTTCATTTAAACAAAACATATTTTCAGTTTCTTTTTAAAAAGATACCCGTTTTGTTTAAAAAAAAAAGGGATTTGAAAAAAAAAATAAAATAAAAATGTTTTAAGAAAACTTTATTCATCAATTTTATTCTTGCTTTATACTTTACCTTTAAAATAATTGCAATAAAAACTTATTACTAACTTTGTATAATAAGTATCGAATGTGTGGGGTCTTATGCAGACCAAATCGACCAAACATATCCTTTTCGTTAAAGTTTTGCGACCTAAAATGACTAAAGAAAGAAAACTAGTAATGGATAAGAAAATAGAAGACTTCATTACTCGTGATACACGCCCAAGTTTAAGTTTAGTTTTCTTAGCTTGTTGAAATACACAGATTTAGACTATGTTATTAAAGCACGTTCAACTACCAAAATACTGATAAAGAATCTCAAGTTCAAGTATAAATCTCAATATAATAAATACAAATCAAAGCTGAAATATATTTAGCAAAGGATTTTATTAATGAATGATCGGGTCAGCGGCGTTTTGCTTTCACGATAAAATTAGTAATTGAACCTTATCTAAATCTTTCGGAAATTGTAAATTTGCGTCGAGCTGCAGGGCGATTAACGGCACTTTTTAAGTGAAGTACGTTAGCAATGCAGGAATTGAGTAGCAAAGAAACTGCATCAAAATTTTGTGATGATGAAAAATCATTGTAAGTCATCAAAGACTGCTCTACTCGATAGAGTTCTACGTTAAACATGTTAGAACGATTAGTGAAGCTATGTTGGGTGATTAGGGCCGAGCTGTCTGACCGAAATGCGTCAACTCTTTTTACAAAAAAAGAAGTGCAAATGACAGATGAAAACCAGTTGTTGGCGCAAGCCATTATACTGTACCTGAAACCAATGAAGCAGATAACAAGTATGTTTTCTGATCAAAAATATGAAGTTATATACAATGAAACATATTCTACCATCAGAGTTGAAAATAAAACTCTTTTGTTATGCCAGTATAGAGGGAAAGATTAAGGTAGTAACAGAAAAGTTGACGCTCAAGCAAGCGCGGATTTAGTTAGAAACAAACTTACCAAATAAGAATATATTTAATGAACTGGCATTGCTGTGCACAACCGACAAAGAATTTGGATACGTGGATGACTGTCAACGAAAATATCTTAGAGTTTTGGTAAGATAGTACCAAGTTAACCAAAGCTTGGTATTTTAGCGCGCAAGCACATGTGCATATCAGTGACTTCAGTGCGCATTTACGAGTAAAACTTTACTAATACATCAAACAACATCTGGAATACAATTATCTAGAACATGGGCCAAAACATAAAAATATGCTCTAAAAGGAGCTTTTGTTGTGCAATCGTAAAGTTTAAAAAATTTTACACTTTAGGGTGTGGAGATTTTGAACTAAAAATTTCTCAATTCAAAGTTTCCAGTGCTTTGAAAATTTATCATTTATGATTTATCAATTTTTAAAAATTTTTAGTGTTAACTATATACCAAAAAAATTCAAATAAATAAAAAAACAAAAAAAAGGTTTTAAAATAAAAAGATAGTAATTATTAAAGCGCTAAATAGGATATCGTATTTACTATCGCTATTATCGTTTGAAAATCGACTTTATTGATTAAAACTGATTTAAACAATAAAATGATATTTTACAACCTGGTTTTCTTTTAATAAGTGTTTTAAGCTATATGTAATATAACAAATAAAAACTTATTTTTTAAAACTAATCAATTTGGTCTATTCAAATAGCAGCAGCTAACGTGCAGCCTTGGCGCGGCGGGTAAAGCTCTGGCATTAGAATCAAAAAGCTCGAGATTCTTAACATCGTTAAGTAAAGAGGTGTTAGCTTTTTTTTTTGAATACTTGCGGTGCTCTATGACATAATTGTTAGGTCTTCTTGGAGCACCTTATTAAAAAATAAGTTCATCTTCTAATTAGTCTTCCTCATATTAGTAATTATCAACACATCATTGCAAAATCATTGTCAATTGCAGAAATAATGTTTTCACTATTTAGACAGAGACATACACTGTCCTCCGAAACTTAGGAAACTACAACAGAAAATGCTTCCGTGAAATAAAAGCGTTTAAAATATTTATAAATCAAATTTTATTTTAAAAGTCTTTTGAATTTTTTCTACTGTTTGCTAAAATTGTGAAATATTCTCTTGTTTGTTGTCACTTTATGACAACAAACAAGAAAATATTACTCTTTATTGTTTTAACTATTTTTTTTATATAGATACAAGTTAGTATAAAAATTGAAACATTTCAAAACACCGTAATCTTAATACGAACGATTTGTTCATTTTAAATAGTGGTTTTAATAAAGAAAAAAATTATATGTTTATAACCAGTCTTTTGTGTAACATAAAACACTACTAATCTTATTTAGTAGAAACTTAAAGTAAAATTATTTTTGCAAGACTACAGAATGGCACATAATAAATAAAATAGTATTTTTAAACACTATTATATACAAAAATTATTAATGATTATAATGGCGGAGCTATACAGAGTGATTTATGCAAAATGTATAAAATAGCAGTTATGAGTCCATTAGTTAACAAATATAAAACCAAAGGAACTGTTGAAATTAAGCATTTTGGGAAATGACCAAAGAAAATCACTCTTCGTATTGATCGTTGTATTACGTGATAAAAGTTTATTTGCTTGCGCCAGAGATACAAATTGCGAATTGGAACTTGATATTTCAGAAATCACTCTACAGCGACGTTTGGATGATGCAGGCTCGTATAGCTACCGTGCAGCAAAAAAACTTTTCATATAAGAAATGCTGAAGAACTGTGGAACTTAAATTTGCCTGGTCACAAATAAATTTCCCTTAAAGATATACTTTAGTTATTAGGAACAATGAATATGTCATTAATTACTAATCTGATATGCTTTTTATGGTATACTCTAAAAGGTTTCTTTTTTTTGGAGTTGAAATATTTTTACTTTCCGCAGTTTTTATGATATACTGATGTATTAGTATATATTTACTTTACATAGAGAAGTTAAACTATAGAAATACTTTTTTTGTATTAAAAATGAAATAGTAACTTGCATACCATACACGTGTTTCCTTATTTTCGGAATGAAATTAAGGAAACACGTGTTTAAACAAAATGATTATTAATGTACTATTAAGAGCAAAATTAATAGAAATATTTTTACTATTAAATTTATGAGTAAATGCTATGAGCCAACTTACCCCGAAAGCGTTTTTTTTCAATAAACAGTCTTTAGATCCTGAAAAAGTGGCAACTTTGAAAAAAAGTCTGACTGGAAATAGTAAACCAATTGTGACTGGAACTTTTACAATTTTTTTTCATACCACTCACTGTTTTCTTTGAAAAGTAAAAAGGAAGCGATGTTTGAAAAGTTACATTTTTGTCCAAAAAACACATAAATCTTAACATCTCCCATGCGCGAATCCTAACAATAGTGAATGATGAAATGGTCAATTAGGAAGGTTCTGTGTAATTTTTTCACTTTCTGATGAAAGGCTCTGAAGATAACCGCAGTTCGTCAACTTACCCCTAATGACCTGCTTAATCACCTCATCGAAATCCTATTTAAAATATATTGAAACAGCTTCGTAATAAAACATGTTTGCATGGTCTGTTTAAAAATGCTAATACGGAACTTAAACATTTTATCTTACCTGTAAGATTAACTATACTAGTAAATTTTTAGAATTACTTAGTCGATTTTAGAAATTAACTCCTCTTTTTCAAGTTTAAAGAGTGCTGTTTTATGTCGAATCATCGTTTACAGAGGCGATTTTAGGTGTGTTCCAACCCCCCCCCCCCCTCTTCCTTAAAAAAAAGGTGATTTTTAAGTTATAGTCAGTTTTTGACGAATATAGTGGTATATTTGACGCGTTTCAGTCGGGTGAATTTTGGTTTTAGGGACTTTTTTTTTTAGGTACCAGTTGGGGACTTTTAAGGATTCACCCCACTCCCTTTATTTTATTCGTAGAAGCGTCCTGATCGTTTAACCTGTTTTATGCTGACTCATCGTTGTAGACATCGTTATCGGACTCAACTCCTCATTTACGACATTGTTTGGGAAAATAATCAATACAATGTTTGTAGTTTTAGCAAAAACAAAAAATGCTACTTTAAATTTAAAAATTGCGAATAAATGACGCGTTATGTTTTAAAAATATTTTTGAAGTTATCTTATGTGTTAATTTAAAATTTTATTAACTAAACACCCTTATATTCATAATATCATTCACTCATTGATACATTTAAAATAATAGTTCTCGCTTCTAAATATTGACTTACGTTGAAAGGTCCTTTCCATTCACTTACAACACAATCTTTTTTTACAGTTGCTTTATTTAATGCTTTTATCCAAACGCCATTTTGCGGAATTATCCATGACTCCCTGTTACTAGATTTCATCTTATCTGATACCGATATGCAAAATTTTTTTTGAAACGGCCAATCAAGATTTTCATCAAACAAACCCTGCAGAATTCGAACACTAAAATAAATATCTCCATGTAAGCGATCTAACTGTGACTTCAATTGAACTCGATAACCTCGATTGTCTGTGTAAAAGGTTCCACTGTGTTGAATGATTTCAGTTTTGGTTATATCACGCTTTTTTATCCTCCATTCAATCGGTATATTTCCAAGAACACGATCGTTCAGTTTCAACCCAATGTTACCTGGAGAAATTACACAAGAAAGAGTATTTGTTCCTTTCATATAATCAGCCTAATCCAAACTATAAAAGTGGCTGCTTTTTAAGGCATCTAAATTTACTTATAAGCTACTTAAAGATCATTGTTATAAAATTTAAAACCTGCAATTCTGTTATTAAAGTTTGCTTGTTCAGACAAGTACTGTTGAGCTTTCTCAAAGTAGCCTTTTGCAACTTCTTTTTCACTTAAATTTTTATCCTTTTTAGCTAAAACAAAATTTATAAAATCAACTAAAACAATAAAAATTATTTACTAAAATATTTTAACTAAGCAAAAAACCAAATTTAATAAAAATTTCAATTAAACAGGGAGGATCAAGTAAGACCTACCAATAACATACAAACACAAATAACATTTTTATTTTTGATTTAACTATTTTTTCTAGCTTTTTTTAGGTTACAATTGATTGTTTGGGAGCTCATTATGAAACCATGCAGTACACATTTTCATTAAATGCGTTAAAATTATCGACTTTTCTATTTTTGTCAATGAACAATTGTTATGACGCAGCGTAAATATCGGCAACATTTTAATTCAAGACCAGCTCCCACAGTCTTCGTGATCAGGAGTTTGATCGGTCGTTTTGAAAATCGGTTAAAGTGGTCTTACCGTCCTGGTAGAGGTGCCAATCAAAATATTTGTACTAAAAACAACGTGAGAACTGTGAAGCAGAGTGTGCATGTAATCCATCTTTATCAACTAGTCATCGTTCCAGCCAAATAGGCATTTCCAGGACATTGCGTAAAAATTTAAAATTGGATCTTAAGATGTACCAATACAAAATTTAAATTGTGCAAACACTACCGCAAGACCACCAACGACAATACGCCATTCGTTTTACACAATGAATCATACAAATTGATTTTTTAAATGTTTTGATATCGGGTGAAGCACTTTTCCATTTAAATGGTTATGTTAACAAACAAAATTGTAGATTTTGAGGTTCTGAAAACCCAAGAGCAACACACCAGCACCAGTTGCACCCATCCAAATATACTGTTTAATGCGGTGTTAAGGCCAATAAAGTTATCAGCCCATATTTCTCTGAGAATGATATATTTAATATTATATGTTTATATTTTATACATTAAATATATTTAATGTATAAAATATAAACAAAATAAAAAAAAAGTTAATTAGTAGGTCTTATATACCCCACCCTGTAGTATTAAAATTTTATATAAGATTATTTAGTTGTTTTTCATTCATCAATAATATCTCACACAAATCAAAAGTAATTCGAATATTGAATGAAAAGGTTACCATGACCAATTGAATTGCTACTGATTTGAAAGTCTTGTAGTAGCATAAGTTCATCCATGTAATTTGAATTACCATCATCTGATGTTGAATGTTGACTTGACTTTTTCTTTAAATTTCGAGGATGCAGGTTCATTTGGTTTGAGCTGACAGCAGGCTTGTTTTCTTTTTTATCTCTTTTTTGGTTTGGATTGCTGAGATAGTTTTGAGAAAAAATTTGAGAACTTTCATTTCCAGTATTGATATCATTAGAATAATAAGACATGTCATTTTGCAAACTTTGGAGACTACCTTATTAAAACAAAAATATGTAATTACATAACAAAACAGACTACAGATACTTTACATATAACTAAAATATGTAACTACATGATAAAACAAATATTATTAAATAATAAACAAATAATGCTACAAATATTTTGTTTGTATTAAATCAATTTGTTTTTAAATATTAATTCAACTAATATTGATTTATGTAATTCGTGAAAATTTTTAATCCTTATAAATGTTTTTTAATAAATTAAGAAATATTTTAGAACTTTTTTATTATATCAAAAGAACACTTGAAAAATGTTTAAAAATAAAATTTTATTTTTATTAAAAAATAACTAAATATTAGAAGAAAAAATGTGGAGTATAAAAGACCCCTCAAACAAGATGGCCCCTACCACCAAATCTTTTGCTAGGCAATAATTATTATAAATTTAACTGTAACTTTACATCATTATGCCATATATAATTAAGAACAATATAATTTATGTAAGATAATGTTGATGATGAAGACATATGTTGGATCAGAAAACAAGACAGACGTAGGATGATATTGATGATGAAGGTAGATGTTATTCTAGAAAAAAAGACAGATGTAGGATTAAAAAAACAATTATGGTAAATGTCAAAAACGGTCAAGGAGCCAAAAACGGTCGAAAATTGTATGACATAATTTATGGATGACTCTTTAAAAAATTTGATAAACATGGTATACTTCTGATTTGAGTAACTAGAACGGGTTCGATACTAAAGTTGTTAAGATTGAACCTGATTTAACTAAAGATCCTTTATAATTCTTTTGACCATAGTACAACAAGTACAGTAATCCATACAAAAACTCACTTTAAATCTTACAAGAAATTAATCTTTCTAAACTACACTTACTTTAAATCTACCTAGAAATCCAGTTAAAAGCAAAATAATATCAACCATCAGAGACTCAATCTAATCTGGCTAACAATCAGCATTTATGGAAGCAATTTTGAAGTTAAATTTACAACACTAAAAATTAAACTCTACATTGGGATGGTAAACTAGTTTCAGACTTCAAAAACAAGAAAAGATCAGTGATTCTGGTGTCTGGCATGCCAGATTTTGATGAAGACGCTTTTGGGATTCCAGTTATCACAAGTACAACAAGTAAAGAGCAAGCAAAAGCTACTTTAACTTCACAAATAAGACATTTTATGAAAGAACCTTGTTTTTGACACTACAGTTAGTAACTCTGGGTATAAAAGTGAAACTTGTCATCAAAAGGAAAAGCTGTTGAGTAAAAATTAATTTTGCTTTTTAAAATCACATAAATGAAAATATAAGTTCAGTGCAACATCACGTACAAAAAACACCAACTTAATATTATTCAAAGATTCAATTTGGCTAACTACTGGTGCAGCATCAAGTCCAGAAAAATTCAATGATTCAAGATGGTTAACTATTACATTATTATTATAATTAACTAACACAGAAGCTAGTTTTAAGAGCCTAAAATGCAAAGACAGAAGTTTGCAAGCTCTTATGAAACCACCTATACAGTCACTGAAGAGAATAGTTTCTAACAAAAATAAAAAGAACTTGCTACCTCATACTGACTATCAGGAGTGTGCTGAATAGATCGGAAATAAGAAGGTTGGGTGAAACCAAGATATCATCATGCTCAATGAATGCCTTTCATTTTTGTATATTGCAAATATTTTGGCTTTCAGTTCTTAAGCAGAAAATGAATAGAACATTATCACAAAGCTGAAAACAATATGTGAACTTATCTAAATCGAAAATTATTCATCTATTATACCTGATGCAGCTTATAGTGACTTAAACTATGGTATGACATTCAGTACTTAACTGAAGAATGTCCTGTGTTCTCCCTATTTTCAAAAAGACTTTTCTTTTCAGACAAAAAAATAATACTCAAACCATAATAATATTCTTCAACCATCAGAGTTTGAAATAGTCCAAAATTAACATCACTTTTTGGGTTCTTGGAAATAAGAATCCTAGTTTTTCTTTTATAGTCTAAAATGTATAGCCAACTGTATAAAAACTGACATTGTAGCAATCAAAATGACTTTAAAGACAACGCCTTTGCCGTAAGACCTACAAATAAAAATTCATATGTAATCTGTTGCTGGTAAATAAAACAACAAGTGGGGTTGAGTTTTCTAGTAGAAAACAAACAAAATTGTTATAAAATGAATAAGTTTTAACAATAACTCGATTGTTTATATCTTCTTTTTAACAGTAACAGCTTCTGCATCATTTTTCTTGTGTGAGAGATGCTTAATGTTGATTGATAGCTTGTTTGTTGCCCTCACAATCAAACAATTCCCTGGAGATCTTTCTTGGGCTTAATAATTGCATCTGATTACATTAAAGCTTTTCTCCCAATGAAGCAACAATTCTTTCTGAAACAAGGTAAACCTTACTACGATCTAGAGGTAGTTGATAAAATGCAATCTTTTTTGCAAACCAAAACAATTTTAATGGCCACTATAGTTACTATAGTTACACTATAGTTACTATAGTTACACTATAGTTATGATATTTAAAAAAACTTTTGCACTACAGTTTTTTTTTAGATTAAATATAAAGAAATATTAACTATAATAAAATTGAATATATATATATATGAAAAAACAAGATAGATGTTAATGCAAAACGTAAAAGAAATCCATGGTTTAGCAATGGCTTTTGAGCACTAGTACAAATGAAAAAAATCTAACGCACATAAATCTAGCAAACAAATGGAAAGATGCAGAAAAAGTCAATGGATACAAAATAATAACCAAGTATCGAAAAAAAAGCCATATTAGCTAGAAAAGATTATGAAAGAAACCTGATAATAAAATCAAAATCAAATCCAAAACTTATTTATAAAAATGTTAACAGTCAAAGGAATACTAAGCAATTGATAAAAGCCATTTTGAATACTAATGGTACTGAAACAAATAACTAAAGCAAGATAGCAGATATTTTAAACAACCAATTTCATAGCGCCTTTGTAAACGAAAGCAGCATTCTGCCAGAAATAGCAAATACACTACACTTGATCTAAACACACTTGATCTAAACAACAATTTTATTGACTACATAGATATTCTAAACCGACTTGAAAGACTAAATAGAGACTTACAACACAAGTAACCTACCTCTACAATGATACGCAACAAATGTGACTCCAATTTTTAAAAAGGGACGTAAGCTAAACACATTGAACTACAGGCCTGTATCAATCACATTGATAGCATGTAAAGTATTTGAATGAGTTATAAGAAAAATTCACAAAATCATGCAGAGGTCACAATATAAAATAGAGCAGATAACAAACTAAGCTTATACCAAACCATGAATTTATTATAAACAGAATAGCAAATTTATGGAACACATTGGAAATCTTCCAATTCAAGAAAAGTAAATAGTATCGAATTAGAAAAACATTTAGCAATAAAAACAACAACTTGGAACTAACTTTTTTTTTTAATTTTTTGTTATTTTCTTAATAAATTATTGTATATTTCTAAATTGTCATTATTTTTTTAGTAAATTATTGTATATTTTTAAATTGTCATTATTTTTTTTAGAAAACTATTGTATATTTCTAAATTGTTGAAAGCAGTTAAATTGATTTTAACTCATTCGCTGTTAACGCAGCTACAGTTTAAATACTATTACAAACTTTTTTGTTGAGAATGTTTTGAAATGAATAAAAGTGTTTTAATTTGTATATATTTTTTTTTAATGTCACAGATAATCACTAATCCTAGGTTTTAATTAATTTATAGTTTATCTTTACTTTTAGTTTAATATTTTGTATTTATCTTAATATTATGTACTTACTTTTCCAGTGTTTAAAAATAAAATATGTTTAATTAGTTGCAGTTGATGACAATATTTAAATGTACCATAATTTTTTAAATTATTATTTTCAAAGCAATTATCAATAAAGTTTTTAAACTTCGTTTGATAATATGAAAATTTCATACAATTTTATTATTTATTATAAAAGATTTGTTAGTCTTTATAATTTATAAAAAAGATGCTGATTACAAGTTAAACTTGAATATTTTAGATATTTAATTGGAGGCATCATCAGTTAGTCAACTTTTTTGTATTACCTATTTTATTTGTGACTTTTTAAAATTCATCTTTTTCAGTTTTCATTTCAATTTTTAATTAAGTTTATGCATAATTCTAATGATTCTTCAAGAACTAAGATAAATTTTTATCTTGAAGTTGAAATGTTCTTGAAGTTCAGATATTTAAACACACACACACACAGATATATATATATATATATATATATATATATATATATATATATTAACACTGTGTTTCATCAACATTGTTTAACACTGTGTTTCATCAATAAAGACTCATCAGAAAACTTTTTCTGATTGGTCTTTATTGATGAAACAGCGTTAAATGAAAAATTTTTGTTAAGTGATTTTCTACTAATTTATTATTGCTCTGTTCTTTTAAGAACATTTATTTTGTAGAATACATTTTAAAAATTACATACATATATATATATATATATATATATATATATATATATATATATATATATATATATATATATATATATATATATATATATATATATATATATATATGTATATATATATATAATTTTTAAAATAATTCTACAAAATAGAATGTTCAATGTTCTTAAAAAACAGAGCAATAATAAATTAGTAGAAAATCACTTAACAAAAAAATATATATATATTCATATATATACATATAAACAGTACTTTTTTTCTGGAGAAAAAGGTGCAAGGACTCACCTGTTTTATTTTGAACATGTCAAAAATGAAGCACAAATCAGCTATAATCAAATAAAATCAAACTATCCAAAACTATAAACTTCTATAGCCGAGTTTTTTTCAATTTTTGCTGGACAAATCATCGTCTCCTTTCCTGGCTCTTAATGTCTACAGCTGAATGCCTTCTATTAAACAACCACAAATCAACATACTTTAAAAGATAAAAGCTTGTATGTAGTGGTCTAATTTGATGAACAAAAGCGTTGAAACTGTTTAGGTCATTAATGAAGCCTTGGTTGGTGTGATAATTAGATTTATCTATGAAAATCCTTGTTCGCATTCACTTGAGGAAACGGGGATAGTATGAAGAGCATGTACCAAATGAACTAAATTTTTAAGATACGTTTTTTCTACAAGTTATTCATGGAATCCATGAATCATTTCTCTTTCATTTAACTGTAGTCTTTTCCCTTAATTTTTTTTTTTTTTAAAAAAAAAAGTTTATTATATAAAAATGGGGGAAAAAAAAAGTTAACATATATGTAAAAAAAAAGGTGCCGGTGCGTTCTAGGAGAAAAAAAGCACTGCATATATATATATATATATATATATATATATATATATATATATATATATATATATATATATATATATACTTATATTTCCTCTCTATTTATAAACATTAGAACAAAGACTTATGAATATCACATAAAGTTAGTACAAATAATAGTTTATAATAGATAAATGTCTACAGCATCAAGTTTAGTGTCATTAAGAAATTTAAGTGTAATGCTCGTTTCATTTTTTGAAATATATAATTAACCCTATAAACATTTCTCCATATATCATATTTTTCATCAATAAATATTTTGAATGTTTGAAAAACACATGAGCAAATAATTTTAGATAAAGCAAAATTTACTTAATTAGACTTTTTAATGTCTTAATTAGAAGGATCAAGTTTTATTATACTTTGTTTGAGAATAAAAGCAAATATCTTAAGCATTTTGCTAAGCGATATATAAATTTTCATCAGTTTATTACAACCTTAAGAAGTATAGGACATTTATATACATTTCATATTTGTTGCAATATAATTACGGTTGATTCCCAGTAAGTAGAACACTGAACACAAGCTTTCGTTATCTCGAACTGTTTTTTAAAGTCCTTTGAAAGCAAGAACAATTGTTTCCACTCAAGTTGAACATTCGTTTAATCAAACCATTTTCCCTGGTCCTTTGGAGGTTCAATTTAATGGGAATTTACTGTATATAATGCAATATTTATAAAAAGAGAAATGTGTTGTCCAATAAAACTTGATTGATAGTTTGTGCAATGCACATACATTTTTATTTATATGAGGGTGTTTCCTGATTTTCAATTAGCTCTATTTTTATTTAATATTATGCAATAATGTTTATTTTAAAAATTTTGATAAGTTACTGTTTATCTCCTCCTTGCATTTAAGTGTTTTTAAAGTTGGCAATCATACATTACCAGATAAGTCATTAAAAATATTAAATCATGATGCGTTATACTATTTGATGTTATGCAGCCCTTGGAATTGGGGGCAGCATTTGGCAATACCAACCTAAAAGTATTTGAGGTCAGCAAAAATTTGCTGACCTCATTTCTATGTTTACGGTAAAACTTTTGTGTGAATTTTTTTTTGCCGACCTCTAATAGTTTAACCTCTAAGTTGGCAAAAAATTGCTGACCTCATTTTTTCTAATTCCGAGGGCTGTGTTATGTATATTTTGCATTTCTTTAGTTCTATTTTCTTTTGTTTGTTTGCTGTTTAAACATGGTTTAAATTTAGTAAATTTTTATGATTTGAAGTTTACTTGATTAATCAAGATAAGTCAAGAGTTGAGGAGAAACTGGAAATCTACACATTTAAGGTAAAACTAATTGTGTTTCCTGTTAACATTACAAAAACAGCTTCTAAAGGTAATTGTGTTAATGATATTTTTTTAATTAAGTTCAACATTAGCTGGTAAACCAATCCTGTCATCACCAATAATAGCGGCAACAAATAAATAGATTTGTTTCATTGCTTCTTTTATACTTCTTTTACATATTATAATTGCATTTTTTCATTTTAGATTTATCTTGCAATGGTTTTTTAGCATTTTGTAGAACAAATAAAGGACCCACATCTCTTAGGGTGTGGGCCCAAAATAAATGGGGACAAAGTCTGCCCCTCTTTTTATCGGTGGAGTGGCTTTTTTAGAAGGCAAAATAGGAGTGATGGTAAACAATTTAATTACATCTACAATTAGTATTTTTTGCAGTTTGTTAATCTACTTCTAGATGTAGTTGAATGTTTTTTAATTTTTAACTTTTTGCTTATATTACATTTTTTTTGTTTTGTTTTATTATTTTGTAGATATTTGTAATTGTAAATAATATAAATTTGATTTGTTTTGAAAAAAATATTTTTTGTTCTTTTTTGTAAATAAGAATTTTTGTTATGTTTTTTTTTGTTTATTTGTTTGTTTTTTGTTGTTTTGTTTGTAATTAAATTTTCTTAAAAGATATATTTTGTTCCTTTTTAACAACTGATGTTTGGCTAATTGTAAATATATATACTTATATATATTATATACTTTTGTTTCGTATCTCCTTATTTTGGCAGAAGCTTCTCTTAACTTAAAATCTTGATTACTTTTAATTAAAATATTTCTTTTCATCTGCCAATAAAATAAGAAAGCTGGAGAAGGGGTTAACATTTTGGTAGTTGTTAGAATTTCTTCTATTATTAACATATTTATGTAATTAATTAGGTAAACCTGGGCATTTAACACAATAAAGAAACAATTTTCTTCGTCAAGTAGGGAGATGTGATATTCAAACTTCTTCTTTTGAAATAAATAAACTTAGTATGGTTCAAATAAGCTTTAGGTAAGCAAAAAATCAATTTTTATCAAATATAAAGTTAGTATGGATGCCAAATGGAAAATGTCCAACAGAACCTCTATCAGCAGAACAATATAATAATTTACTAATATGTGACAAAGCTACAGAAGACAACGTAGAGGCACTTTATAAAACAACGCTTACAATAGAATCAACCATCAAAGATGCTCTTAATTTGACAACAACAACCACAGCTAACAACATGCTACCAACTTTTTTCGCAAGTTATAGCCTCGCAAAATCTTATTGTTACTGGTGCGGTAATGATCCACATCCTAAAATTAAATGGACAGCACAATTTTCCACCTGTACACATTGTCAAATAAGGGACCACTGGGTAACTGCCTGCCTCTTAAAGAAGCAAAATAAAATCTACACTAATGCAACAGTTGTTAAAGAATATAATGAAGAAAAATGATAACACAATAAGATCTATGGTTATAGCAGCTATCAACTCACCTGGTAGACTAACTAATGTCACTATAAATAAAAATATAACACATGCACTGATAGATATTGGTTCCGATAAAACATTTATTGTATCAGAACTTCTCATGGAACTTTTCTTATGATACTCAACCTATATTGAAATTATTATTGGCAGATAATTTGACATTAAAAGTTAAAGGAAACTTCCAACACTCATTGTCATTAGCTTGCAAAAAATTGAACATGCAATTGCTTGTTGTAGCCAACTTGGTGGCATTAGTAACTATCAGAATGGACCTCTTAACACAACATACCTCAATTACTATCAATTTTAATGGAAACAAAGAGCCCATAAAATTGTCTTGCAATAAAAAGTATGAAGTGTATTACTTGCGCATTGATACCTGGAGTTGATATCAATAAAATTAATCCGGTCACTACAACATCACAATGAGTTTCCGTAAATAACTTCTTCACAGATGAGATAAACTGTATGTTAATACAAGAGATAAATCAAGTGAGTCATGGCCTTTTGCATGTGCAATGTTTTGTAGTATCAACAGAAAACAAAAATTGTTTTGTGATTGATTATTCAATACAATCAATCTGCACACTCCACTTGATTCATATCCAACACCCTAAATCAACAATGTGATACTTAAGATAGCAGCTCATAAAGTCTTCAGCACAATTGACCTCAAATCGACTTATAATCAGGTGAAAATACAACCTGAAGATTATAAGCCACATTTGAAGCTAATGGCAGATTACACAAGATCAAACTTTACTTTTTGGTTGCACCCAAAGGTAAACATGTACAGCATTTTTACCTATTGGTTGCACCAAATGATAAAAATGCTGTTCGAATTTTTCAGCAGGTAATGGATGAATTTATTTAGACAAATAAACTTGAAAACACTAATGCTTATCTTGACAATATAAATATTATTGGAAAAGATGCCCAAAAGCATGACAAAAATTTTAACTTTCTACATGCAGTTAAAATTGCCAAATGAGAAGTAAATAAAGAAAAGAGCAAATTATTAAAAAAATTAAAGTTTTTTTAATTTGCTCTTTTTTTAAAGATTACTACAGCTAGGCAGCCTACCCATGGCCTTCTTCTCAAAAACACTAACAAACGCTGAAAGAAAATACGCAACTATTGAGAAAGAAGCGGCTGCCATAGTAGAATACTGTAGAAGTTGGAAACAATTTAGTACCATATGGGCCCCTGAGATGCATAGTGGTATAAGTCACTCCTATCTAGTTTTGAGATACAGAGGCATTTAGTGCATCATATCATAAATCATCAAACTGTTTTAGAGGAAGTAATTAAAAATAGCATCATTATCTATATCATTAGACTTATACCACTCTGTCATGTAATAGAATAAACAAAACGCTAACCATTGGTGGCACTAACTCAAAATATTGAAAAATGTGACTTATACCACTATGCATCTCATGGGCTCATATATTACTATAATTATAGACCAAATATCTATTAAAAGGGTTGAATTAAGTGATTGCAATTTACAAAATCTGGAAAAATATCTGGCCTTCAAAATTTTAGTTCATGCAAAGTCGTGTACTTTGTTTTCAAGGAGCAAATTATTATTAGTTTTTTAGCGCAAAAGTTATAAAAAACAAAGCGAAATAATAAATTTGCCACTACAAAAGGAATAACACTCTAGTCACTAACTGCATTATAAAAGTAATAAAATTACAATAGTGTTATTACTTTTATAAAGCACTTATAACTATTAAAGTTTATTTTTTTGTTTAAACAAAATTAGTAATTCCAAATTTTAATCAAAGTAAAAAATCATCTAGAAAAAATAATGTGGATATTCAAATGTTATTAAAAACCTCAGGAACAAATACACCTTAACAACTTTATAAAAGCGTGTTTAATAAAAAGTTTATCATTATAAAAAATGTTACTAATAGTCCGTAAAAACGCACGTTAATTTTAAAATCAACCAACAAAAAGTTTTCATTAGTTGATTTTAAAATTCACGCACGTTTTTATGGACCATTAGTAACGCTTTTTATAATGCTAAACTTTTTATACACTAGATTTTTATAAAGTTGCTTAAGTTCCTTAATAAGTTTTAAATATTATTTGAATATCCAATTTATTTCTCTGGATGCTTTTCTACTTCAATTAAAATTTGGGATTACTTATGTTGCTTGTGAATGAATTATAAAAATTAAAAGTGCGTTATAAGATAAATAGTTAAAAGTTATAAGAGTAACACTATTATATTTATTACTTTTATAATGTCATTAGTTAATAGAGTGTTATTACTTTTGTAGTCGTAAGGTTATTATTTTATTTTTTAAAACTTTTTCACTAACAAATTTAAGTTGATTCGACCCTTAAAACAAAGAACACAGTTTTGCATAAACTAAAATTTTGAAGACCAGATATTTTTCCGGATTTTTCATTTCATGATCGCTTAATTCAACTCTTGTATTACCCTTATTTCCAATAAACAGAGTTAAACAAAAATTAAAAATGAAAAACTAACTCGCTGGTGTTTAGAATTAGCAGACATTAACTATATAATTTCATACAGACTAGGAAACCAAAATACTGTAGCCAATACCTTTCTCAATGTTGCTCTACTCAACATTTTAATACCAACAAAATTTTCTACAATATTCATTCCCAACTATTCCATCCTGGAGTTAAAAGAATAGTACATAATTGCAAAAACCAAAATCTAACTTACTCAACCAATAAAATCAAACAACTAACAAGCCAATGTACAATCTGCATAGAACTCAAACCAAGTGTCGACAAACCTCCCACTGGTCATCTTATTCAGGCAACGAGAACTTGGAAAGCTTATCTATTGATTTAATCAGGGCTTTACAATCTACCATAGCTAATAAATACATCCTCGTGGTAGTAGACGAATATTTGTGCTACCCATTTGCATTCCCATGTAAGGATATAACAGCTGACACTGTGATACGACACCTTCTCAGTCTCCTTTCCTTATTTGATGCACCATCATTTATACACACAGATCGAGGGACACAATTTGAAAGTATAAAACTCAAAGTATTCCTAGAAAGAAACAGTGTCATTAAAACCCAAACTACTCCATATAACCCACAAGGCAATGGTCAATGTGAATGAACAAATAGAACAATACTTAAAGCTGTTAGTCTGGTCCTGAAAACATTAAGTCAAGGAAAAGATTGACAGGAGGTAACATTGCAAATGGCTCTATCCTCTGTGAGAGGACTTCTGCGTACTGCTACTTACAAAACACTCCATCAGAGGATGATGAATTTTCAATGCTCATTAATAACAGGTATGGTTTTACCAAACTTCCTAACAGAACAGGATTCCAAAATCCAATACAGATGTTACATATGAATAAAATGAGATCCACTTGTTGACAGAGTTCAACAAGTTATTATTGACAAGTTACTTCGCACATGTCAATTTTCAAAATGGAAAAAATGATATGGTTTCAACAAAAGATCTCACTCTGTTACAAGATCGAAATCCAATAACAGAACCAATCCAACAACAACAACAACAACCAGTCCAACTCCGATGACTTGAACAATGACAAAATTGTTATAAGTAACAATATCCACAATTCTGGAAATAGAAAACAAGACAAATTAAAGGACACTAACAAAGTAGCTTCAAACCCACAGAATTCAACTGGGAATCCAATAAAGGATAGCATCTCTTATAAACAATCACCTACAACAAAAATACCTAGCCAACATTGTAAACAAAAAGTTACTCCTGAAACACAGCCTAATATCTCCTCAAGAACAGGTCTCACAATTGAAAGGTGAAAGTATCTTGATGACTACTTTCTTTCATAGATTGTAATCCAAGTAAGTCATTACACCTTGTACTAAAACTTTCTTAAGACAGAGAAGACTGTTATATTTTAACTTGTATCGTGAACTAAGTAATTGACGCCACTTCCCATCATTTGAAATAATACGGTTATATGAACTGGAGTTATTTAATTATAGATAATTAATATGTTATATAATCCATCTTGTAGTTCTTAAATTGTGTTTAACAATATATTTGATAAAAGTCAAAATACTATTACAGTTTTAAAACAGGTTCATATAAGCTTCAAGTATGCAAAAAAGAGAAAAAAAATTATTATGCGTCCTTTTACTTTTAATATTAGAAGATTACAATAAGAGTTTTCAAAGTATAGAACATTAACTTTGGGAAAAAAAAATAGGTTCCAAGCTATTAAAACTTACAGATTTTTTTTTTATCATTTTACATGGCTCTGCAGTTTTTTAAAATCTTAACTTCAGAGATAGTGCAGTCAATTGGTGCAAACTTTGTGCTATTTAGGGTAAAAGCATGAAACTTGGTGGAAATGATGATAAGGTTAAAATATTCTTTTTAAGAATCAGACCCACTTTCAAAATGACCATAGATGGTCTCCAACTACCACCTGTCCATAATAATAAATTTTTTTTTTTTTTTAAATCTTATAATTTATACACCAATTGAAAGCTCAATAAAAATGAAGCAAAAAATATAAAAACACTATGTAGAAAAAGTTAATTGTTAAAAGTTAGAGGGCTTTAAAACGCTCTAAATCCAGGGGGTAAAATAAATATAAAGTATGATGTGCAAAAATAAATTCTTTTTAAGAAATGACAATGTACAAAATTTTGAAAGATTTTATTTATTTGAAATATGTCACAAAATTCTTTTGTGTACATACATGATTCTGAATTCAGTCAACTGATAATTTACAATACTACACTGCAAAATATGAACTCTTATTTTAAGCAAAAAAAAAACTTGTTTTAAGCTATTTTTTACTCAAAACAAGCAATTTTTTACTTGTCAGTATGGTAAGCAATTTTTTACTAAGCAACGATTTTTTTATTAACCAAGAATTAAAAAAAAATCTTAGTAAAAAAATATTGCTTAGTAAAAAAATATTGCAAAATCAAATCAGTTGCGATTGTGACAGCTACAAAAACAGAAACAGGACTTGTTTAAGTAATTTTGTTTATTCCTAGAAAACTTTCAACAAATTTAACATTTAATCTTCTTAATTATTTTTTATAGGATGTTATATTGATTATAATACAATTTTTTGTTTGTTCATGTTTTACATAAAATGGTCAAAAAGTCGTGGTCATGACATCGCAATTGTGACAAAATATTGTACTATCAGATGACATTACATTTTAGGTATTTTAAAGGTATATTTTAGCATTGCCAAAGTTTTTAAAAATATATAAACAATTTAAACAATGTTTATATTTATTCTTAGAAAAATAAAAGAAACACAAACAAGTTTTCAATAAAAAAAAACGTAACAAATCATTTTATTAAATTGCAATATTAAAGACACTTAAATAAACTAAACAAATCAATACACTAAATAACGGTTTTTGCTGTGTTATTTGTCTGATAGTTGTGATACTTGTTTCATGCTAAAAATTTTATTCTTAACTTTCCAGTAATGGTAAAGTTGAATATCTTCAACCTTTTCTGCTAGCAGTAAAGTATCGCTTAGCTGATTATAATGTTGATCGATTCTATCTTCATTCAAATATATTAAATTTACCGTCGAATCTTTGCATATAGCTTCATAAAACCACACATTTTGAATAACAACTTGTCTTGCTTTAACCTTTTGCCATGTTATTCTTTTTAAAGTTCCTCCTACTTCATTAATGGGTCCTTTTCCGTGGGCTTTAGCAAAAAAATTCCACTCGAAAGTTGGAATATTAAATGTTCCTTGACAATACTTCAAGAATTTTACCATGAAGTAGTTTTCAAATTGAGAAGATGGATCATCACTCCACAATGCTACTTTGTGTATAACTGAATTGGTTGCATAAGCCTTTAAAAAATATATTACAAATGTTATGCATCCGTCAAAGATAAAAATAAAAGATATAAAAATTGAACTGTTTAAGAAAAATACTTTTAAAGTTAATTCAAGGAAAACACTGGTGCATGTTTTGCTGTAATCATTTTTATCGGTCAAATAAGCAACCATATTTTTCAAATTTTTACCATAAACAGCAACAGTGAAGATTGTTATTTAAGATTGACTCCAATAAGCACTTTAAACTTATTCTTGATGAGTACAGCAATTGTTTTGGCTAAAATCAAAGTGTACTAATAATTCGCCATCCATAATATTATCTTTTTGGTGACGATAAACAGACGCTTTGTGACGTTTAATTAAATGGTGAATCCAAAACTAAGGTAGCATTTTCAAAAACTCTGTATATGTTGCATACAAAGACTGTTTGATCAATCCCTGCTGTAGACAATTTGTAACCTTACCAACTTATGTAACTGACTTCAATGCATTCTTCATTTTGCTATTTGAATGGTGGTTGTAAGAACAGTTAGCACAAAAACTACATGACAGTAAAAGGCAACCTGGAGTGAGAGGGCTGCAAAGAATCCATTTGTTTACCCAGTTTGTATTATTAAGTTCAAACTTAAGGTTTGAGGATAAAGCATTGCATATACTAATAAAATTTTCAAGAATTAGACAACAGCAGATTTCAAGAGGCGTCTCTGAATATGTGAGCATTTGAGCTGGATGAAGTGCACAAAGTTTGGAAAATTTTATCTCGCTACCAAATTCTTCTGCATACAGGGTATAACATTCCCTTAATTTAAGTAACAAGTAATGTTTTTGAAATTTTTCACCATTAATTTTTATAAAGTTTATACTCCAGGTATAAAATAAAACTTTATACCTGGAGTCCATCGAGATATTTCTTCGCGGTTGTAAAACATGATTAAATACATTAGAAGATAAACGGATGCGCTTTTTTATCTTTGATATATCTGGTAAAGAGATGTTTATTTCTATTGCTATCTGTTTAATGACATAACCTGCTTTTCGTGGCGACTTTGGTAAAGCCAATTTAATGCGTTTCATAGCACGTGCTTCTGACAAACTTGAATGATAGACAGGTTCTTTCATTTGACTAGAAGAAGAACAAGGAATATCAATGATACCTTGAGCTTTTTGAAGATCTCTGTGTTTACGCTATCTTAATTTAGCAAGCTTGTTATTTTTCAATTCTTGCTCTGGAATTGATTGTTGGCGACGAATATAACTTTGTTCTTTTTCTATTTTCTTTTAATTAAGTTTTCTTCCTTTCTCTATAATCTTTACAAACTTGTTTGTGAGACTTGGGCATTGTTTTAATACTTATGTTTCCTGTACTTTTATGTAAAATATGTCAAATAAGTTATATTTTAAATTAGTTCATAACCTTTAAATACACAGTTATATTAATTGTTTATATTACTCTTTATAACATGCGTTTTAATTAAAGTTTTTTGAATTTAATCTTCTTTGATGCATTTGAACATCTATATATTGCATTTAAACATTGAAATGACACATTTAAACATCAAAACGACGCATTTAAACATCTAAGCATCCATTATGTCGCAGTCGTGACAAAAAAGATATTGCATTTTACTTTTTTCAAGAAAAGGATATTATAAATTTGTTTTTACATATATATTCATTTCAACTAAAATGCTTTTGCTAAATATTTTATAATTAAAAAAAAATTAAATTTAGGTTGTATAAAAAAACTAAATTTGTTATAATAGTCACGGTCATGACAATGAAAAACACTTTGTTTCTTTTTAGTAACATACCAACTAATAATTGAGATAATAATAATATCACTTAATAATACTAATAACAAACTTATTTAATCAATAATGTTTATTCTGAGAATTAAAAATTGAAAAAAAAAAAACAATGTTTAACACAACTCCATGTTAAGAAATCCATGTATTTTACATCATAAAATATTAAAAATGGCTACCAAATTTTAAAACATCTCCTACACATGCATAAAAACAAATGACAAAGTGGAGAAATTTTTTTTAGATGCACTAATGTTTGTTTGCGCTAGATGCACTAATGCATTAGATACACTAATGTAATGTCTGTTAATTTAATTTAAAAAAAGTCTATTTCTTATATTCAGTTAAAATATTTTTGAATTATGGCAATCTTATATGAAATGACCCTTAAAAAAAAACTTGCTTAATAAAAAAAATCTTGCTTAGTAAAAAAATTCTTCCTTAGTAAAAAATTGCTTACCATACTGACAAGTAAAAAATTGCTTGTTTTAAGTAAAAAATTGCTTAAAACAAGTTGTTTTTTTTTGCTTAAAACAAGAACTCATTTTTTGCAGTGTATGAAAGGTGTTTGTCAAAATCAACAAAAAACCAAGATTCAAAAGAGATAAAAATCTTGATAAAGTCCCATAAGTATTTATGTAGGCATAATGATTCATATATGAAAACTCGCAAAAAAACACTTGTTGATAAACCTTATAAACTTGGGATATCAATATCTTAAAACCGGGTTAGGGAATTATCAACACAAATGGGTAACAGAGTTTTGAACTACTTCACAGAAAATAAACTGGTTTGCCCACCATGGTTGATCCTAACATTTTCACAACTGCTACTTTGGATAATATAGACCACAATCCAAGTTCCACAACAGCTTAAGACTCTTTTCACGGTACAGGAATATCATTATTCCAGCATAAAAGTTTCAAATATCATGAGCAAAATAAAAGTCATCAATTTCAAACATGGGTAATCCATTTAAAGAAGAAAGCCTAGATCTTCTGGTGCTTGATACCCATGATATCAAAGACAAAGAAGTGGTAAATACTGTTTATTCAATTGTGAGTTTTGGAGAAAAATATTTAACCATTTTTTCCAAACCAGAATAAAGGAGTGTAAGGAGTCTATCTTCAATCCAATAAAATGAAATAAGCTACCACTTTTTAGTTACCACTGATGTTGCTGTCATTGGTAAAACTTATTATTTGTACTTTAGATTATCTTTAAGTTAGGAAATATTTCATGTCATGAAAATAGTTTTTATTAAAAATCACATAATCATAGTTTTCTAATTTTAGGTTTAGGACTTTTTCATAAGCTTCATTTAGAAAAATGATGGATATGGTTTAGTACGGGCAAAAACCAATGCTTCATTTCACTGCACAATCTTGTAAAATGTCTTGATCCAAAACAGAAATTTTTACCTCTTTTTCACCCAATAACAGGTTGCAATCAAGTTTCATTTTTTGCTGGAAAAAAGAAAAAAACTTTCCTGGAAAACTTGGGAAATTTTGAAGATCTCACTAATGCCTTGCAATCAATTTCTGATTGTCCAAAGGAAGATATCATCAGTATTTAACACCTAATTGAAAACCTTTTTGTGCTACTATATGACCCAACAAGCTTTTACAGTAGTGTAAATGAATGCAGAAAAGATTTAATTTCAAAAAAAAGGACATTTACCAGACGCCATACAATATACATACTGCATATCTCTAGAGCTGTTTACTAAGCTTCATATACAATCATTGTATAAGATGCCATCATTGCTTAATCCATGTGAGTGGGGTTGGATTATGAAAGACAATATTTACGAAATTGTTTGGACGACAATTCAGGAAGATTCCAAAATTATGCTGTGAACTTATACAATGTGGCTGCAAAATAGAGAAAGGTTGTAGAGATCTTTGTAAATGTGTAAAAGTATTACTTCCATGTACTGCACATTGCAAATATGGCAGTGATAAATTCATAATTTACCAAAATATTTAAATAATGGGTTTTAAAGTTTATTTAAAATTTTAAGGGGTAAATTTTGATAACATTGTGTTTTTAATATTTATTTAATACTTTGAATAATTATTTAATATTTTATTATTTATTTTATATTTTTAAATATTTTAGTATTACTTATAAATTTGTTTTTTTTAATTTTTATTAAGGTTTAACTAGGTCATAAGAACATTTAGTTATAATTGAAAAATACAATTTGGTACAAAAATTTAAGTTTTACTCCCTGACTTTTAGGTTTTTAAAGCCCTGCCTCTGGTTACCTATTTATTTTTAACATATTCTGTTTTTGTATTTTTTGCTGCGCTTTTAATGAGCTATTTTGGAAGTGGGTCTGTATAATTAACATGTAGGCCAAGTTTCATGCTTTTACCCCAAATAGCACAAAACATATAAATTTTTCACTAATTGAGTGCACTAAGAGCCACTTCACAAGAAACAAATTAAGTACTGTACTAAAAGTAAAATATAAAAATTTAGGACTATAAGCATTGAATTAAACAAATTTAACTTATTCACCACAACTGGATTTATAAAATTTATTTGGTTTTTCAATATAAACAATTAAATTTTTGTTATATTGTATTTTTAACATTAAAACTAATCTTTCAATGATAAAACTAAATTTTCAACTAAATCGACATTACAAATCAAATAAACTTACAAATTATATAAACTTACAAACTAAATAAACTTACAACTAAATCAACATTACAAGCTAAAGTGAAAATCAATTCATTAAAAAAAAAGTTACCTTTAGAAGAAAAATCATTTCTCCCTTCCTTATTTTTTGGAGCACGCCTTGGTCTTCTTCTTTTATGCTTCGAAGGTTCTGATACTGAACTGCTTTCAGCAGAAATTGCTCCACAACTTCCACTAAAACTTGAACAATTATCATTTGAAATCTCAGACTGCTGTAATATGTCAGTACAGCCTGATGATAAACCAAGAAGTAAACTTTCAACTTTAACCAATCTCATTTCTAAAAGCTCTCTTTTTGCTCTTTCAATGTTCAGTTGCCTTTGAAAATGATTAGCTACTTTATTTATTAATTTATCTGATGAAATTTCATTTTGCGTAATGCCATTCACATTTTTTAACACGGAGATGTTATTTTGAAGATTTGAGATTAATCGCGTATGATTAGATACTTGATTCATTAAAGTACTTATCTTCTTGCAATCCTTACTACGCTGCTCACAAAGATCTTTTATTTTTTTATTAGCTTTGTTAAGAGCATCAGAAATGCTTAATTGATCATTATTAAATTTAGTGTTATCCACCAACTTCTTTGAGAAAGAGTTTGTTGAATCTTCTACTTTTAACTTTGAAGTATTTAAACCACCAAACAAAAAATCAAAGTCTTCATCTGTTATTTTTATAGGCTCTTTGTCAATTATATCTTGAACATCATACTGTGTGTTAGACTTTGAAGATGAAATCGGAATAGGTTCATCTTTCAAACTTATTAAACTCATTGTATATTTTAAACTAAAAAAAAACACTTTGAATGAATAATCAATGCATTATATATATTTCCATTTATTTAACTATAAAATATGACAAATTTACAACAATATATTATAAACTCACATAAATAAGTTTAGGTATCACTCATATAGTTAAAAACTAGTCAATGGAGTGACACACACAAAAAAAAAATTCTATATATAAAACATAAAAAGAATTTAAAATAAAAGAAATAAAAAAAGAAATAAAAAGAAATAAAATAAAATAAAGCACTAATAAATAAAGATAATATTAATAATTGTAATAATAACATAATAAAAATAATAATAATAACAATAATAATAACAATAAAAATAATAATATGAATAAAATAACATTGCAAATAGTAACTATATTATGATAACTTTAATAAAAAACTATAACTAATGATAAAAAATATGGTAAAAAATATTATAGTAAAGTTTATAACTATGACAGAAATTATAAAAATAAACATAACATTTGCAAAATTTATGACAATAACCATAAAACCATTACTACAATAGAATCACTATCACTATGATTATAAATAATATTAAAAAGACTTTTAAAACAAAGATAAATTAATGATAATAGTAGTAAAGTTGAAAAAAAAGTTAATATATATCTTATACTTCTGATTTAGGTGAGCAGTGTGATGTCATAATGAAATAGCCTGCTATTGGGAGCTTCAGTACATACATTGATTAATAAATAGCCTGACTCGCAGCGAAATGCTGCTACATCGGCTGAGGGTTTGGCATGGGGCAGCAATATTTTCATTTATTATTCTTCGTTTTTTTCTTCTTTTTTTTTTAAAAAAAACTGCATTGATTAAGATAAGCAAAAAAAAGCAAGAAAATGCTTACATAAATATGCTATAGTAGATATATAGAAAATAAAAGTAATAATAGTTTTATAAATACAGTAATAAATACAGAATATTATATAATGTACTGACTAAATTATACTAACCTATTAAATGTAAAACATTTCAATATATATATATATATATATATATATATATATATATATATATATATATATATATATATATATATATATATATATATATATATACATATATATATATATATATATATATATATATATATATATATATATATATATATATATATTTAAATACACGTGTGTGTGTATATATATATATATATATATTTATATATATATATATATATATACGTGTGTGTGTATATATATATATATATATATATATATATATATATATATATATATATATATATATATATATATATATATATATATACACACACACGTATATACATTTTTAGGAAAATATTTTTAATTAAAAAATACCATCATAAGAATGGTAATAATGCCTTTTTGAAATATATGGTTTACGCATCTTCCTGCTTAGTAGCTTAGCTAAAAATCTGCAATTTCAGGTTTAACATTATTGCCAATCATATATTGGATTTGCTCCGTAACTTTTGTAATACTGATGTCAACCAACTCATACCAATGATTAGCATTAAAACTAATTTACAGAATTTTTTTTCAAACTTTCGTTAACTATTTTATAAATACAAACTGAAGCCAATTACCAAATTTAATGAATCATTTTTTTCAAAACTTTCTTTTAGTTAACTATAAAAAAATACCTTTGTCTTAGAGCCAGTAGGATTTGAAAACCAAAGTTTCATATCTTGCTGTCATTATCTTTTAGCATGGCATAAAGAATATTTTTAGGTTTAACAAAATGGATTGTTTATGTTTTTTTAACAATAATTTTAACACCATCAAACAGAAGATTATTTATTCTAGTAATAGTAAAAAAAATAACGCGCAGGGATTCGTGAAATTTTGAAGATTTTTTTATTTCGAACCACGCTGGAGCGCAAACCTGAACAATAGAAACAGTTTAAAGAAACGGTTGCCCATTTATCAGAAACTTTATCAAAGCCTATTCCTTTGCAGCATTTAAATAAAAGTCTTTGATTGCAACTAAGGTCTATTAGTATTTCTTCTCGAATATATCCATGGAAGTTCATTTTGATGTAAGGTGCATCCAATTAGATGTAGTTTTCTTTTTAAAAACTCTGCTAGTTTTACCACTAAGCCACTTATTGGTCCAGTATTGGTAGCAGTATTATCAAGAAGAACAGCTTGTATACTCTCCAAACTGTTATATTCTTGTAAAACACTGAACATTTCAATAGCAAGAACTAAGTCTGTAGCACCAGAAACAGGAATCGTCTAATGAGTCAAATTATTTCCACTTGATTTTCCATCTTCTTAAGCAAATGTGACGTTCAGGTTCAATGCATTTCTTTAGTACTTCTCCTTGAGGTGAGTTTTTTATTTTACTTGTTTTAGTTACCTGATCGAATTTGCTATCAACCCCAAAACAAATTAATTGTTTTTTATTGTTTTTTTTTGTTCTGAGTCCACTAACAATTTACTTTTGACTTGGCCCTATCTAATTTGCATTTGTCAAATAAAATATCTTTTATACCAACGTCATTTTTCAGAAGATGTTTAATGTCATGTAGTAAAGCATTTGCAAGGGCTGCACCTACATCTGTCAAACACTTGTTTCTGATTAGTTCAATTGCAATTTGCCTTCATCCTAAAAAAGTTGATACAATAAAATGCTTTCTGTTTTATCTACTACAAACATTTCATTTATTTATAAAATATTTACCTCCGTATTGGATGAACCACTAGTTTTTTGCTTGGATCTGTCATTGATTATTTACATGGGCCACCACAAACTTTTTTTTTTCACTTTTCATCCCTGTAATTGTAGCCTTAACTTTCAGCATTTTCGTAGACTAATAATATATGTAAACTGTATTAAAGTATAACACTTAGAGTCATGGACCATGGTGTGACTTTTTAGTGGGGGCTAAAGCACCAAAAAACCCTAAAATATCAAAAATTACTATTAAAAAAACCCTGCTTTGTAAAAAAAAAATCCCTTTCGAAAAGCCATGGTCACCTCAGGAATTAAGTAAAACCATTAGTTCCTTCAAAAAATTTTATATTTTAATCTAATTCAGAAGTTGCAAAACAAAACTTAGGTAATATTAAATAGGTAAAAACATTACTCTAAATATAATAATCATAAGTATTTACCTTTGATATTAAATGATTTCTTTAAATTGCAATTTTATTTTTGAACCAACTTTTAAATACTTTATATTTAATTTTAAAACCAACTTTTACATACAAACAAGATACAATACTTTTAAATACGAAAAAGAACTTTTAAATACAAAAAAGATTTGCAAAATTTAAATTTAAATATGTGTAAACGATTTAGCAAAAATATATTACCTTCTTAAAACATTGTTTATTGGTTACTTTATAAATTTAAAATGAGATATTTTAAAACAAGATTACTAGACTTAAAATAAAATATTTTAATGTTACAAATTCACTATCTAACTAGTCCAAAATTAAGACTTGAAATGTAAATCCGTCATTTTTAAACCAGGTACATTTTAAACCAGATACTTGAGATTTGGCAAAACCTCATTTCTAGACACAGTAACTGCAACATTACGCAACTCAAAATTATATATATATATATATATATATATATATATATATATATATATATATATATATATATATATATATATATATATATATATAATTTTCTACAAAAACCCCTAGTCAATATAATCCAAAGTCTTTAGATAGTTTATGTATGTACTGAAGCCCCTGGCAGCAGGCTATTAAAGTAATATATCAGACATGTTATCTAAACACACATATTATACATATATATATATATATATATATATATATATATATATATATATATATATATATATATATATATATATATATATATATATATATATATATATACATATATATATATATATATATATATATATATATATATATATATATATATATATATATATATATATAAATATATATACATATATATATATATATATATATATATATATATATATATATATATATATATATACATATATATATATATATATATACTATATATATATATATATATATATATATATATATATATATATATATATATATATATATATATATATATATATATATATATATATATATATATATATATATATATATATATACAAATGAGAGAGAGAGTTAGCTATTTCTATACATCTATAGTAAGCAAATAGTCTGTTACAGCTATTTTTTATATTGCATATTTAAAATTTAAAACTTGTATAAAATTACTAATTTACAAAAAATTTTGACTTTTAAAATTTTAAAACTTATAGTCTTTTCGTTGTTATTATTATCTCTTTATTCGTTCAATTAAAATCATCAATATTAACAAAGCTATCCTATAATATTCATAATTGATAAAATTGCAAGAGATCTTAGTGCAAAACAATAAACTAAAAACTAAATAATAAATCAGAAACACTGTCAAAAATTGAATAGAGTCTTGTAATACACGTGTTTAATGCCATGTCTTGCAAATTTACTATATCGTTAAAGAAAGATCACAAAATAAATGCTGAGTATCAACTCTTCACAATGTCTCATACTTAAGTCTATGTGATGGAATAGGAGGAACTATAAAAAGAGCAAACGCTAGTCTACAAGCAGCAATTACAAATCAGACTCCCACACTACACAAAGTATATTTTTGTATAAATTTAGATGGAAATAAAAAGCCAATAAAAGCATTATGTGTTAACATATTTTATCGATCAAGTAATGATCTCAATAACCATCAAACTTATTTTGACCTCCAGGAATTATTCAAAAAATATTGTACAAGCTATCACTATTTTGGTTAAGATAAAGAGAAATTGTTCTTATGGAGAATCTTTAGTGTTTTTAATTTAAAATTTGGTAAAAAATTATCTGTAAAAATTTTTTTTATTTGTACTGTAAAAAAAAAAATTTTCCTTTACAGTAACATTAAAGATTTTAAAATTTCATGACAAAAAGGATTAAACAGCATCTTTTTTTTATTTTACTTTATCAATCTCAAACATGTGTATTAGATGTAATATAGGTGGCATATTCATGAATGTGTTTGCTTACACCGATGATATAGTTCTAATTGCATCTTCTTGGTTTTCTCTTTAAAAACTAATTAGCTTTACAAATAAGAAATCTTTTTTAATTAACATGTCTTTTAATACCAAGATTTATTTAAACTAATTAGCTTTACAAATAAGAAATCTTTTTTAATTAACATGTTTTTTAATATCAAAAATTATATCAAAATCTTTCCCAGAATTATGTGTACCAGGCTGTAAAATTGCTTTTGTTGAATCTTTTAAATACCTTGGTCATATAATAAAAAATGATTAAACTG
Source organism: Hydra vulgaris (assembly GCF_038396675.1). Classification (NCBI taxonomy): domain Eukaryota; kingdom Metazoa; phylum Cnidaria; class Hydrozoa; order Anthoathecata; family Hydridae; genus Hydra; species Hydra vulgaris. Next base: position 31,140,942 of record NC_088929.1, read on the forward strand.
ATGATCTTGGTATAACCAAAGAGGTGAAGCATCTTTACACGCGTACAAATATTCTAATTAGATGCTTTCATTTATACTCTACCAGAGTAAAGGCTAAATTATTTAAATCATATTGTATTTGTTTATATGGTGCTCCTCTGTGGCAAAATTATAATGATAAAATAATGGCAAGCTTTCAGTATTGCTTCAACAAATGTGCTAAAGTATTTTTTGGTTAGAACAATTATGATAGTATATCTCTTATGCTTTTAGAGCACAGATTACTATCTTTTAATACAATTATCTTAAACTACAGACAAACTTTTTGTAATCAGTTGATGGCTTATACCTTAGTAAATAATTCTATGCATCAAATTTTAAAATAATATTTTTCTTTTAAAAACTATGGACCCGGCACTTAAACGGTAAATGCCTGTTGTCTGAAATACATTTTTAACAAAAGCAATAAAAAATAACATGTATGTATATATACATGTTAATATAAAAAAGCTATAAAAAAATTCATTCCATTTGATATTAGAGGTTCTTAAGTTATAAGTTAAATAGTTTGACAGATGAAGATCATCCGATCATGATCTCATTAGCAAGTTAATACTTTTTATCGTTATAAGTTTCCGTTTGGCTAATAAATATATATATATATATATATATATATATATATATATATATATATATATATATATATATATATATATATATATATATATATATATATATATATATATATATAATGCATATATACAATACGTATATAGAATATACATAAAAACATACTATAGTACTTTGAATATGATACAGTTTGTCAATTTTTGTTACGTTAAAAGTAACGGATTACATAAACTACGCTTTTTTAAGAAACCAAATAGACTTGCTCGAGCGACAGAAGATACCACACTTAATATGCCGAAAGTTAAATAATACTTATATTTGACTAGAATTAAGAGGAACATTTCGGGGAAAAATAAAACTCCACCGTAGACGTCAATTTGACAACCATAAGCAATTAATTAAAAAATTAAGAACAATTTTGCCAGCAACGTTTTATTTACTTACCAGGACGTTCTGAACGGAGAGTGCTTCGGGCTCGCAGCAACTCTCCAAAGCTGTGTAACTGTGTAACTGTGTAAAGCTGTGTAACTGTGTAAAGCTGTGTAACTGTGTAAAGCTGTGTAACTGTGTAAAGCTGTGTAATGCTGTGTAAAGCTGTGTAGCTGTGTAAAGCTGTGTAACTGTGTAAGGAGCAACTCGCCAAAGCTGTGTGTATCGCCATCGCCAAAGCTGTATGCACCGCCATCGCTAATGCGACTCGAGTCGGCAAGTTCTGAAGTATAGTTTTTTTTTTTGCGTTTTGGATTTTTAAGTGAACAGACGCACTTTAACAGCTTGTAATTAAAAAAAAAAATCGCTTCTTAGTTCTTTTATTTAACGAATAAAAAAAAGTATATATATTTGTAAAAAGTTTTTTTAATCATGTCTGTTACGCTTGAGGAAGTCAAAAAGTTGATCAAGGAAATGATTAAGAAGTTCAAAAGTGAGACTGAAGAAATGCTGAAACACCAGGAAAACACTTTTGTTAACATCGTTAGTTCAAACACTAAAATAATAAACGATCGCCTGGATAAAGTGGAACGTAACATTTTAGAGAACTCAAACAAAATAGCATTGATCATGAAGGAAGTTGATGAAATTAAAATAAACTTTCATGAACACCTATTTTAACATTAAAAAAATTAAAACAGCGATTGATTCTATTACAAAAGATAACTTATCGAATATCAAATCAAATAACAACGGCGATGAGCTTTCAAAAATAAACAACAAACTTAGAGAGATCGAAGATCAACCGAGGTGGAACAACCTTAGGATTGATGGTATTCCCAAAAAAGACAACGAAAGCTGGAATGATTGAGAACTAAAAGTTAAAAAAATATTTAACGATTACTTAGGGATTCATATTGTTAAAATTGAAAGAGCGCATAGGACAGGGTAAATTGAAAATAAAACACCGAACAATCGTCCTGAAACTTTTAGATTTTAAAGACAAAATTCTAAAGAATTCTTTCAAACTAAAATGCAAAAACATCTACATATTCGAAGACAACTGTATGGAAACAAACATAATACGAAAGGAACTACGCGACAGTCAAACGACAAGCTGGTAAATACGCTTAGGGTAGATTAGGGTAATATGAGCACCTTGGTAATATGAGCATACTTAAAGATTTCTTAGATGTAAGCAGTGAAGTTAAAGTTGTTTTGTATTTTTTGAATCTAATAATTAAAACAATATTTAATTTTTGGCGTTGTTAAAAAAATATCATCACGCTTGAATAAATCTGTAGCGCAAAATTTTGGTGCCAAAATTAAAAAAAAAAATTTTTTATAAAGAGAAATATGTTAGCTAAAAATCCAATCCATATTAGTCTAAAAAACAATGCATGGAAACAATTAGTTTTGACTTCATTTAAAGATGCCATTTTTGTGTAATATGAGCGTGCTCAAATTACCCAGTGTTTTTAATTGAAATTACCTTGTTTAAAGTCCTAAAATAGCAGTGGTTTTAATTTCTTTATGAATAGAAACAAAAAAAACACAGTAAAAAATTATTATATTTCAACAATATTAAATATTTTTCGGTAATTTATATTCAAAAAATTTGAATTTTTATTGTTCAAAGGTTTGAGTTAATAAAATTGAAAAAATAGCTAACTGATTTTTTTTTATTTTTTTTTGCGGAAAACGTAGTAGTATTGTTTCAACAAAAAGTGGCTTAAAATTTGATCTTTTAATGATAAATTTTGTTAATAACGAATCATTATATTCCAAAAATTAGTTCTAATTGTCAATTTGAGCCAATTTAAAGTAGGTAATATGAGCACTTTTGCTACTTTTTAAAAACCTTTGTGTTTTCAAAAAAAAATTTCGGTTGGTCAAATATCTAAGTGGATCATGAGTAGGGATCCCTTAAAATTGTTTATTCGCAACAATTTTAAATCTAACATAATTATTTTTTAAAATATTCCTATTCTCCCCTTAGGTGCTCATATTACCCTAATCTACCCTATATTTCGTACAATAAACTTATTGTCCGTGAAAATATTGTACCAGAAAACTACGTATTGCAACATCAAACTTGCATCCAATGTGCTCTGTGGTAGTTTATTCCATCCACCTAATTTATTCCATCCCACTGCGTAAAACTTAAAACGAGAATGCGTTTTTAAGTAATAGCCGTTAGAAATGACCGAACGTAGTTAGAAAATAGTTTTTTATGCAGTGAGATGGAATAAATTAGGCAGATGAAATAATCTGCTATAGTAATAGAATTTTCTATCCCAATGCGTAAAATATCAAATTGAAACAAATTTTAAAACTTAAAAGATAATAGTCATTTAAAGTAGTAGATTATTCAATCTATTAAAGTAGTAGATTATTCCATCCCAATTTGTAAAACATCAAATTGAAACTAAGTTTGGAATTTTTTTTCTTTTTTACATTTTTATTTAGTAAAGATAATGATCAATAACTCGTTTACAAATATTTCATTCGCATTAATCAAATAAATGTGATTAATACGCAGTGGGATAGAACAAATCAGGCTGGTGGAATAATCTACTATTGTAGCAGTCTTCTCCGTTTGACGAGCGTTTTCGCGCTCTTGCAGTTTTACGCTCGCCCAACACGCCCGCCAATACTACGGGTGGCGCTTTTTTAAGCGCTCGCCAAAAAATTTCAAGCGCGTTTTTAAATTGCAATAAATCTTTTTTCTTAATCAAATTCTAATTAAAGAGGTACAAAAAACAAATTTTTTTTTAAATCACGCACGCCAGACAAATAATTACTGTCCGGCCAGCGCTTTTTTGTGCGCTGGCGGTAAATTTCAAACGGAGAAGACTGTTGTAGCAGATTATTCCGTCCCAATGTATAAAACATCAAAGTGAAACTAATTTTACATCTACTTTTTGTTTTGTTTTCATGTTAATGTTATAAAGATAATGGTTATATAAATGTCGTTTACAAATTTTTCGTTCACATGAATCAAATAAATGTGAGTAATACGCAGTGGGATAGAATAAATCAGCCGAAAGGAATCATCTACCACATATCCCATTTCCTATAGTAAATCGTGCAATATAAGATATATGACACTGGTATTGAATAATAGTAAAAATATAACTAGTATAGTTATTAGTCTAACATTTCATGAGATTTTGCACAAGGAAAAAATCATACTCTGCTTGGTTCATCATTATTTTTTTTTTCTAAAGTCTTGTTACGTAATATGATTATTACGTAACAAGACGTAACTTACTTGTTACGTAATATGAATATAATAAATAATTAATATAACCCAAAGTGATAAAATTAACCATGGATTTGGAATAATAGTAAGAGTCTCAGTCCAAAATATTGCATTACTATTGTGTGTATTTCATACTGACAATAAGTCATTTAAATGAATTTTACTTGAAAGACTTGACTTTATGCTTATTCTTTTACGCATTTTAAAATTACATCCTAATTTAAAACATCTGTTTAAAAATAAGTAATTATAAAATTTATGAGTTAACGTAATAAACTTTTTAAAGGCTACGAATAGTTTTAATTTTAAAGTTTCTTGGTATTAGTATAATACCCCTCGAAAAGAAGAATATCCAACTTTTTTTGAGAGCAGTGTTAACAAGAGATGTTATCTAAAAGCAAAAAAAATTATAATTCTTATTATAATCCTAATTTTACTTTAAGTATAATATAAACTATTGTTGCCATGACAAATACATAAAAAAAATTTACTCAAAATAGCAACTACATGATAATAATCGTAATAAACTGTTTAATGGTGTTTCCAGAAAACAAAGTTATTCTTACCTTAATGGTTTTGAATTTAATTTTATTACCTAAATTGTTGGCTAATGATCAATAAAGTAAATTTCAATTCATGAAAAATTACTAAATTAAAACCATATTTCAACAGTAGTCAAATTAAATATAAATAATGAAGTAGTGCAGAACCTAATGGTCAAACAAACATAACAAAATTTTTTTTTTTAATTAATATAAATTATATAATCTTTTAAATTAAAATATAAAAGAATCAATACTAGTTTATGTAGATCAAAAGAAATCAAAAACATAAACACATAGTAAAAAATGCATAAATTAAAAAAAAAAATAATGTAACATTAAAGTATTTTTAAATTAGGCTTAAGTATTTATAATATATTAGACTAATGACTATACTAATTAAAGTAAGATTAACACTTTTTTTCTATGTTCCTAACAGGGACAGATCAAGGAAATTATTTGAATATATTTGTTTTTTCCACAAGCAACTTTTAACCTTCTTCCTCTTTAAGAGAGGATAGGGAAGTGTATTAATCAACCTATTAGCCCATATTACACATTACCATAATTAAATTAAACTTACATGTTGTAAAGTTTTATAATATGTATTGTAACAATTATATTATAACAATATATATATAATACAAATATATTATATTGTAACAAATATATAATAAAATAACACAAATTATAACAAAATATTTTTATATTATAATATAATATGCTATATTAAATTAAATAAAGAGATATTCAGAAATGCAACCTTAATGCCCCATTTTGTTAGGAAAAAGTAAATAATAAAATCTTTATTTTATTAAATCTACCTGATAAATACATAAAATACAAAAAAAGTTAATTCAAAAAATAAAAGCATTTAATAACATTGCATCGTAATATAAAGAATGATAACACTAAGTTGGTGTTGTTGGTGTCATGAACAATCATATATCTGAACCCAACTTAAAAATACAATGAACTCCAATACTTAATTTATTTCAAATAATATTTTATAAGGATACATGGCTACAAAAATAGCTGGATTTTTTACTAGTGACAAAAAAAGCAGACTTTTTTTGTACTATGATTTGTATTTTCCATATACCCATTTTTGAAAGTATTTTTTTTAATATTTTATATTTATTTTAATTATATTTTTAAATAATTTTTTTATTTTATATTTTAATAATTTTTTTATTTTATATTTATTTTAACTTTGTTTAGAAGTTAAGACAATTTAATTGAGATTACTAGTCAATTTAAAATATTATTTAAAGATAAATTTGTACTTAGTTATATTTTTAGATGAAATATCAAGTCATATTGTTATTAATGATTTAATTACTAATAACCCGTATTACGGGTTGCTTTCTGCTAGTTTATTATTAGTCGTTGAAAACACACGACATAAAAAAATAACATTAAATTTTTTAAACTTCCATTTTTTATTTGCAATGCTTCAATTGCTTATGTCGTTTTAAAACAATATCATTGGATAATTTTTATTTAAAGTAGAATGCGATTGGTTAACTAAAATTATGGTAATTACGCGGTGTAATAATTGTTACAATTAAGAAAATGTTACAATTAAGACTGTAGGCCGGTGTCATGAAATAAATTAACCCCCATAATAAATTAACAACCGTGGCGTAAAAAATTACCCGGGGAGTTAATATATTTCAAAATAGATTAATTCCCCTTGAAATAAATTAACCTCTGTCGGCGAAACAAATAAACTCCCCATAATATTTTAACTTCCTTGGAACATCCACTTAAACGAATTACGAAAAAAGTTTCAACGTGATGTTTTCCTGTTTGTTTTTAAATCTTGTTAATTTCCCTCCCTTCCAAACAAAAAAATAAAAATTCAAATGGAAAAAAAAAATAACAACTATATTTTGAATAGAATAGTTTACAACTAAAACACAAAGAGATTAATAGTAAGCTATTTAGAGAACTATTTAAAATTGCAAATGCTTGCTCTGGAAAAAAGTGAATAAAAGTAAAAGGTGTAGAAAAAAAGTTATTAAACTTTTAACTTAAGAAGATATTTCCAGTTTATAACTACAAAAACTTACTCCGAACAAAAAAATAAAGATTTAAGTGTTCACAAAAATGTATACACGTTACACGTTTAAATTAGAGCAACACTTTTAATTAATGCAACACTTCAATGTGTCAATCCTCCTCCTTCAATCCTCCTCACTTGATAACTAGTTCAATTTTACAGTAAAAGTCAATTATTTCTAATAGAGTTTAGTAAAATGAAAAATGCATTTAACAAATTGTATAAACCAAGGGTCAGCAACCTAATGAGACAGAAGAGCCAAAATTAGTAGTTTACAAAGTTTTAGTCTACTGTGCAAACAAAAAAGATATATGTAAGTACATGGTCTACATTATATTATTTAAACTACATTATATTATTTAAAATTTTTGATCCAGTAATTTTAGAACGAAGTACTAATAAGCGAGGAGGAGGAGTTTTATTTTTTGTTAAAAATAACCGTCTGTATAAAGTTCGAAGCGAAATGTGCGTTTCTGACGAAAACAAAGAGATTTTAACAATAGAACTTATCAATAAGCGTTCAAAAAATATACTAATAAGCTGTTGTTACAGGCCACCAGCTGGAAGAATTGAAAACTTTGGCAAATTTTTACTAAAAAACATAAAGCAAACTGATCTTGAAAAGAAAAAAAATTACTCGATAGGGGATTTCAACATAAACTCCTTTGATTATTATGAAAATCAAAGTTCGAGAAAATTTTTTAATGGTTTATTTGAAACTGGAACAATACCTTTAATTAATCGCCCGACTAGAATCACAAGTCATTCATCATCATTAATTGATAACATTTTAACAACCGATTTTTTTAATAAGTCGCTAAAAAAAGGAATTATAAAAACCGACGTTTCCGATCACTTCCCGATTTTTTTTTCTATATGTGTTAATTTAAAAAAAGAAAAGCAGGGAAAAGTTTTTATAAAAAAACGGCTTATTAATAATAATAATTTAAATTCTTTCAGAGAACAACTATCACTTGTAGATTGGGGTTATATTAACTTTAATGATAATATCAACATAATCTACGACAATTTTTTCAAAACTTTTCACCAAGTGTATGATTCCAATTTTCCGTTAATTGAAATAGTTTTAAGCGATAAAGAAATATCATCTCCTTGGATTACTAAAGGTCTCAGAAAATCGTCAAAAATTAAGCAGAAGCTTTACATAAAATACCTAAAATCAAAATCTGAAAAACATAAACAAAATTATAAAACTTATACAAACTTATTTGAAAAGCTTCGCAAAAGTGCAAAAAAAAACTACTATTCAAACTTGCTTAATAAATATAAGTACAACTCAAAACGCGTCTGGCAAATCATGAAGGAGGTGTTTGGAAAACTTAAACCAAATAAAAATTTACTTCCAAATTTTATACAAATTGATAACAAATTAATAAATGACTCAAATGATATTGCATTTGAATTTAATAAGCTTTTCACCACTATCGGTACAAAATTAAGCGATAGTATTTCATTCGTTAAAGATAAATCTGTTGATGAGTTCGAAACATCAATAAGCTCTAATCTAAATTATACTGAGTTAACTTTTAATGAATTTGAGGTTGCTTTTAAGTCATTAAAACGTAATAAAGCTACTGGGTATGATGATATTAACACAAATATTGTGATTGATTCCTACGATGTTATAAAAGATATTCTTTATAAAATCTTCAGAGCATCCATTGCACAAGGGTCTTTTCCAGATAAACTAAAAATAGCAAAAGTAACTCCAATCTTTAAGACAGGGGATCGTACAAATATAACAAATTATCGCCCTATTTCAGTTCTTCCAGTTTTTTCAAAAATTTTAGAAAGAATAATGTACAACCGAATCTACTCATATCTTGTTGAAAATAAAATTCTATACGAAAACCAATTTGGTTTCAAAAAAAATAATTCAACCGAGCATGCCATTCTTCAACTAACGCGCAATATAACTGACTCTTTTAAAGACTCTTGTTTTACACTAGGAGTGTTTATTGATTTGTCTAAGGCATTTGATACTGTCAATCATCAAATTCTGTTAAAAAAACTAATATCATATGGTATTTCATATGGTATTAAAGATAAAACCCTATTATGGTTTGAAAGTTATCTTACTAACCGTAAACAGTTTGTTTACAATAAAGATTCTATATCTCATCTATTAATGAATATAACATGTGGTGTTCCACAAGGATCCATACTTGGTCCACTTATTTTTTTAATATACATAAATGATCTTCATAAATCATCAAACTTAACAACAATAAATTTTGCAGATGACACTAACTTGTTTTTGTCTCATAAAGATATTAATATGCTTTTTATTAATATGACAAATGAATTAAAAAAAGTATCTGTTTGGTTCAAACAAAAGAGATTGTCTCTAAATATAGAAAAAACTAAATGGACACTTTTTTATTCATCTTCAAAAAAACAGAAACTGCCTCATATCATGCCAGACCTTTTAATTGATAATATAATAATAAAAAGAGAAAAAGTTACTAAGTTTCTTGGAGTATATATTGATGAGAATCTATCTTGGAGAAATCATATTGATAATACCTCCAATAAAATCGCTAAATGCATTGGAATTCTCTATAAAGCAAGAAATGTATTATGTAAACACCAGTTAACACAATTATATTATTCATTTATACATTGTCATATAAACTACGCGAATATTATATGGGGAAGCACTCATAGAACAAAACTAAAATCTCTTTACCTTCATCAGAAACACGCAGCTCGCGCAATAAATTTTAAAAATTGGTTTTTTCATACGAAACAACTTTTTAAAGAAATGAATATTTTAAATGTATATCAACAAAATGTCTTTAACATTTTATGTTTCATGTTTAAATGTAGAGAAAATTTGTTGCCAAACGTATTACAAAATCTTTATTGTATGAAACCTAAAAACAAATATAATCTTCGAATTAATAACAATCTTATTGCCCCTTTTTGCCATAAAAGCAAAGTCCAGTTTTTTGTTTCTTATCGAGGTCCTTATCTCTGGAACAAAATAGTCTTACCAAATTTTGATTTTTCTACCCAACTGACTTTTGCCTCATTCAAACAAAAACTTAAAAGAATTATATTTTTAATTGAAAATATTTTGATTTACTTTTAATTGTTTTTTTGTTTTGTTTGTTTGTTTATTCGTTGTTGTTCTATTTTGTATATTTTATTTATTTTTTAATCTTGGCTTTTTAAAATTTTATCTTGGTTTTTACATGTTTTTGCATAAAGTTGTATTATTATGATTATTTCACTTAAGACATTGTATTTTTATCAAAAATTAACCATATATTGTAAAGGGCTTCATGACAAGATCCACATGATCTTCTAGAAGTCCTGTCGTTACTAATGTAAAAATTGTAAAATATAATTGGTTATTGTAATATTTTTAAACGGCAAAATATTTAAAAAAAAAAAAACAAAAAAAAAACGTTATTACCAGGTGTCGGCAACCCGCGGCTTGCAAGCCTCGTGTGGTTTGTTCGATGTCAAGATGCACCTCTTTAGCTCCATGCTCAAATAATATTATAAGAGCTACCAACATCTTCATTTCAAATCTTTTTTCAAATCATCTACCAAGTCTTTATTTCAATATTATAATAATATTTGTGCATGGAGCTAAAGAGCCGCATCAACCACAGGTTGCCGACATTTGGTATAAACGTTTAAATAATATAGTGCAGACCAAGTACTTGCATAAATCTTTTTTGTTTGCATTGCAGACTAATCAAAAACAACTTTGAAAAAAAAATAGTGCTACGAGTAAACATCTTGTGCGTGCTTATTTAGTTCTGTAAGTGTCGGGTCTTTTTGAAGCACAACACGGTTTTTAAAAAGCAGGAACATAAATAGCTTTATTAAAATACTGAAGGTGTAGCGAGTATGTAACACAGGACTACAAACGCTGCCTAATTTTCCTTTTTTAAGTTACTAAATTTATGAAAAAAGTAACATAGTTGACGTTAACTTGTCTTGACCTTTCCCCCTCCCCCTGTCAACAAATGTCAAAAAAATTCAGATCCCCTTCCCCTATTTTGTTGACGTAATTTATGGACAGGCCTCAATTGCTTTTACTCAGTAATTGGTCAGCTTTATGTGAATAAAAACTTTAGCAATTTTGCTTAAGTTTTCATTTACGTAAAGCTGAGCAGTTACTGAGTAAATAGCTTAACTTTATGTGAATAAATATTTGTGCAAAACTCCTGAAGTTTTTATTCACGTAAAACTAACCAAATACTGAGTTAAAGCAATTGCTTTTTTTATTCACCCGGCCTTGTTTCTTGAAAAATTGTGTATTTAACTTCGTTCTCTCTCCAGTCTATTATGCCTCCTTGGTATACACAAGTGGAGATATTCCATGCGTCTTTTATGCATTTCCATGCGTATTTTAAACACAAAAAACAATATTTGGTAAATTTTTAGTTTATAAATATTTATGGCCTTGAGGAGATTTAATAATGTGTGTTTTTTATACACTAGAAATATTAATAGTCCTAGGATAGAACCTTTGGAAACCTTGTAATTCAAAAGGTTTTTTTTGGTTTCATTTGTTTCGCAGGTTATGAATTGTCTCCTGTTTGTCAAGTAGTCTTTAAACCAAAGCTTGTTTAGGTTGTTTTCTCCACGAGTTCTAATTTTTTTAATAGGGATTTCATAATTAACGGTGTCAAATGCTTTGGACAAACGGTCTTGCACCATCGTTGTCCCTAAATGTGTTTCAATTCTTTTTAATGTGCTGAAGGTTCTTATTGCAGTACCACGCTAACGTGTAACGACAACTATCGCATAAGTACTGCGGTTATATTACTGATTGAGCAACTTATATAACAATATTATTGAGAACACGGGTAAAATGCAATATTTCAACGTGTAAGATGCGGGAACAAAGTGCGGAAAATTCCTCCAAACTCTAACCCTTTTTTTGGTATGGTCTGCTTAAATCAGTCGATGTATGCAGGCCAGTAGCAACCGGGTGGGCAGAAGAGGTATTTGTCCCCCCCCCCCCCCCAATAATTTTTCAAATAATTAATTTTGAAGAAATTGACTGAAAAAATGACTATATAAAAAAAAAGTCCTTATAACTAATTTGGGGTAGTTCTGCCCCCCCCCCCCCATATATTTTTTGTTGTTACGGCCCTGGTATTTACTAAACCCACTAACCTTATTTACTAATTAGTAATTTAGTTTTATTAAAATAGCTGAATAATCATACTTTGCATTAAAACAATACGACATCATGTTTGTCACCTAATAAAACTGTATATTATTTTATTATTTATGAATTAATGCGGTTTGTTTAAATTTTTAGATAAAAATAAATAAAAACTGTTTACTATTTGACGTATTATTGAAGAATATTATCAAAGCTAAAAAAATAATTTGAAAAAGAGCGTTTCTTAGCTATATAATAACAGTACAAATCGTTAATGTTGATATGATTATATAAAAAATTGTAAAAATAGATTATGGTTAAGGCACCTATGCATTAAAGGGCTAATGTTGATATGTTTATGTACATTTATATTATTTTTTACTGATAACCTTTTATTATTTATAATGGCAAGTAACTAGTATTTAATTCTAACCCTAAACGAAAAAGTGTTACTTTTTGTAATCAAATTTGGTAAAAATTGGAAAAATATTTTTGTATATTCACATAAAATTAGGGTGTCTGCGCAGATCTTTGTATATTCACATAAAAAATGTGTCTGCGCAGATCTGTGCAGACAAAATATGCGTATATCTGCGCAGACGTCGGCGCCGACGTCTGCGCAGACACTTTAACGGAAACGAAAAATTTAAATTATCTAAATTAAATGTCTGAAATTATTTTTGCATAATTTAATTATGCAAAAATAATTTCAGACAATTGGAAAAACTCGTAAAAAGTAGATAATTATCTACTTTTACGAGTTTTTCATTACTTATCTGTTTCTTTTTGGTCTGAGCTACATATGATCAATCAATATAAACGTTTGTTTCTTACTACAATTTAAGGTAATTTAGAATTAAGAAATTGTGCATTTTTTTCATTCAAAATCTTTAAAATGTAAAACAACAAGATTTTGAATTATTTGACAAACCTTGATCAAGAGAAGCGTTCTGGCACTTGTTTAGCATGTAGCAAATATGTTCAATGGTCGAAGGAATACCTTGTAGCGCAAAAAAGATCAACGTGTCCAAACGCCAGTGTCAAGGAAAAAAGATTGTTTTCTAAGCGTGATTACGAATCGTCACATCTAATCAATGATTCTCAGCAATTTTTGTCTACGTCTGATTCAACTACGCAGCGTGTACATCCAACAAATAATTAAGAGCTCAAAAATGTTAGCGACACGAAGATTACTAATTTCTTTTACCGTACGGGTATATCATTTCGTTTAATCGAATTGGAGGTCTTTAAGGATTTCGTTAAGTCGCTCAATCCATTGTACGCATCTGTCATCCCGAATGCTAAAGCCTTATCAGGATCTCTGCTCGACAATCAATACACAAAATGTTCTACTTCTGTAAATGTAATTTTACACCTCGATAAATATAAATTAAATTTATAAATGAAATTTTACACCTCAATAAATACATCCGGAATCATTCGAAATTCATCTGCAGTTGCCGCGGCAACCTTTCAAGTTATTGAGAAGATTAGCTCACAGTGAAGGACATAATTTCTACTACGCTTGCTAGTGAAGGACATAGTTTCTACAACTGAGGCCACAAAAACAGTCAAAGATGCAGAGAAAATCATCAAGTATGTAAAAAATCATCACATCGTGAAAGCAAAGTTTGATGAAAGATGAATTGCAGCAATTATTTATCTCTCATTGTCCATGCCTGTATCTACACGATGGTTTAGTTATTATAAATCAACGAGCAGTCTCCAGCTATCAAAAAACGTTCTTATTAAGTTGGTAGACGAAGAAAGTACATTACTGAAGGAAATTCAACCAAAGAATACATCTGCTGATGTTATGGCGTTGATAAAATCTAACCCAATTTGGAACCGTCTCTCTAAGCTTGTCAAAAGCATTAAATTTCCTTCCAACGTGATCGGAAAGCTAGAAAGTAATGAAGCTCCATTGTCTCTTGTGTATGATTTCTTTGATCAAATGTATAATTCATATATGGACGATAAAGACATAAAACAAAAAGTGCAATCTCGTCTAGATTTTCTCTTTACACTAGGTATTGGAATTGCTTTCATATTAACGCCCAAAAATGCCGCAGAAGGTTTATATTTGAATGAAGATAAAACCGATTTTATCGCTGCTACAGTTGAATTCGCCAAAATGATCAAACCTGAAATTACTGACACTGCTGAGGATGAATTGATTGCTTTTATAGGAGAAATGGCTGCGCTGCCTGAGAGAAGAAAGGAAACAATATTCAAGATGAACGCGCGAAATTATTGGAACATTATCGGTCGCGATAAATATCCAGCTCTTTACGAAATTGCTAAGCCTATTAACGAAATGATCTGCTCATCGGCTACAGCAGAAAGAGCTTGGTCGACCTTTCGATTTATTCACTCGCGACTAAGAAATCAACTTACGAATGAGAGAGTTGAAAAGCTGGTATTCTTTTATACCAATAGCGTGCTGATGGACACAAATAACAAGACTGATTACATTCTTGAAGGTGCAATTCTCAATGAAATTGAATGTCAAGAAATCACCGAATAGGCGCCAGCATTATATTTTTTTATTACTGTAAGAATCTTTGAAAACTCCTATTGTTACTAATCACTGAATTTATAATAAAGTTTAAATATTACTTAAATCATTTTTTAAGTTTAAAACTTTTTTTGTTGATTTCAAAAAATCGTCTGCAAAGCAGTAAATTTTGTCGGCGCCGACGTCTGCGCAGACAAATTACACTGTCTGCGCATATCTTCGCAGACAATCCGAACCGTACATAAAATATATAACTTTATGTAAAATAGTTTGTATATGCTTCTTTATAAAAATTTATTTAAAACAAATTTCACTTTTACTACCCATAACTTTATTTCTAATGAATTATTATAAACTACGTTTTTATTAAAAATATAACCATAAAGTTAAAAAGACACAAAGAAAAATGTACTCAATTTTATATAAATAAGAAAAGGATTTAAAATTAATCTAAAAAATAAAAAAAGCATTAGCCTACTTATTTTATGAAAAATATAATGAAATAAAATAAAAAGTCCGATCTCCACAATTTTAAAATATTATCCCCACAGTATAAAAATTGGTTCAAACAAAATAAAATTTAAGAATATATTTATAAAAAATTTAAGGTTATATTTATTAAAATAGAATTAAAATAGCATTTATTAAATGTTAAGATATTTTTGTATATATTATTATTGTAAAATAATAATAATAATAAAAAATAACTAATTATAAATAACTAGCTATTGTATAAAATAAGCTCCTCGTATCTCGCAAGTTTTTCTGATAAAATCAATATGGCTTGCGTACAAATCTAACTTTCTATCGATTGCTAACCATTTCACAGCTTTTGCATCATCACCTGCTGTCAAAGGAATTTTACCAACACAAGTACCATTTTCATCATGAAAGTTGACGGCAACAGTTTCCATCCAAGCATTGTCAGTATTTCGGGGATCATCCACATAACCATTATAGATCTAACAATAAAGTTTAATTTTCAACTTAGCAATAAATGCAATTAGAAAATAATCATTAAATATAAGTATAAAGAAATTCTTACATTTTCACCACGATGGAATAAATCATCTATAAGCTTCTTAACAGCTTCTTTTTGGTCGAGTTCAATGCTATTTAATGCTTCTTCACCAAATTCTCTTTTTAATGTTAAGGAGATATTTTCTCCAGCATCTACCATCCCCTGAAATTTTTTAAGCAAAAACTTCAAATTTTACATCAACATCAAGTCTCACATACAGCTGAGATAAATTTATATAAAAAACAAATTTATAATCGATTATAACACTTGATATTATTACACCGAATGTATTTTTGCATAAAACATTTTTAGCAGGGATAAACATTTTAAAAGTTGAAAAATGAATTTAATTATCTATTTTATTCGTCATATTGCTAATTATTTTTTTTCAAACTAGTTTGTTTTTTTTGAAATTGTAAACAGTAAAACTTCATTTAAAAATCAAAAATACCTAAGAATATTTAATTTTTAAGTTTTAACATTGTGCGAGGTATACATGTTGGTACACATGAAATGAGGTATGCATGTTCAAAAAGTCATTTTTGAAGAAAACCTTTATCTTTTTTTTACAACATTTTATTTAACTTGCTTTCTTGTAGGTTTCTTTATTTTTAATTAAAAAAAACAATTAACAACAAACTTTTAGCATTTTAGTTCAGCATAAATAAATAGAATCGCTGAATAATACAAAAAAAATATATAATCAATATATAAAATATATTTAAAAAGATGTATAAAAAAAACTTTTTAAAAACAACATTTTAAAAATGGACTAAAAAGTAAAAAATAAACAATTTCACGGGACCCAAGGACTTTTTGTATGTACACAACTTGAAATATCCATTAAAGTCAATGACTGAAAATGTTGGGCAACTAAGTACAACTCGTTCCTATTGGCGCCTAACATTTTCAGTCATTGACTTTATTGGATATTTCAGGTTGTGTACATACACAAGTCATTGGTCCCGTGAAATAGTTTATTTTTTACTTTTTAGTCCATTTTTAGAATGTTGTTTTTAAAAAGATTTTTATATATACATATTTTTTAATTATTTCAATTAAAAATACATATAATACAGTTAAACTCATAGTAGAACTTCACTATATATTTGATTGCAGATGTTGTTTTTTTTTTAAAAGGAATTTAAATTTTTTAGACATAAGAAGCATACAAAAAGAAACTTCAACTAGTATCAAATTTCGGTCAACAAATGAAGCATTTAATTCAGAAAGAATTAAAAAATATTGAACGACATGTGCAAGACTTTGTCAGCGCCAGTCATCTCCTAAATTTTTCCCAAAGCCATCTCCCAAATTTTTCCCTAAGCCATCTCCCAAAGTTTTCCCATAGCCATCTCCCAGATTTTTCCCAAAGACATCTCCCAAATTTTTCCTAAAGACATCTCCCAAATTTTTCATCTCCCAAATCTCCCAAAATACAAATAATAATAAACAAAGTTAGGCAATAAATTTTTCCCTGCCCATAAGAAACAACTTTGAACAAAAGAAACATTATATTAAAGACCTGAAACAACATTTAACATAGGAAATGTACATAGGAAAGGTTAAAGAACATAGTACAGAGCACATAAGAAAGTACATAGGAAAAATATGTAGGAAAGGTTACAAACAAAGTTAAAACAAAGTACAAACAACGTTATAAAAAAGGTTTCAAACAAAAGTTATACCAAAGTACACAGGAAATGTTAAAGAATTTTAAAGTTTGAAAAAAAAAGAAAACACTAGTCAATACAATATTATAAATATTGATAACAGAGAGTATTGATAATAAAGAGTGAGTGTTTTAAATATTAAACTATGACAGTATATTTTGTCGATACAATTTAAATCACGATTTTGAACTTTAGTTAAGGAAATTACAACAATGTTCTGAACATGCTTTAAAACGTGCTCTTTGGAGATATTTACTTAACAATGATATCATTTGTTTTTGATGACTGGTTAATTCTAGTTAAAAACTTGTTACTTAAAGAATAGAATGCTCCAAAAAAAATGAAAAGCTTGGTGGTGTGAAACTCTACATCATAGAATAATGGAAAATGTAGATAATTAGTGTAATAATACGTCATAGAGTAATAGTTAATGTCAATTAGAGCTGGAGTAATAGTGTGTAACTAAAAACCTGTTTATTAAGATCAGGTTTTTACCACACAATGTGTAATGCTTCTTTAATTTTTAACTGCTGCGAAGTTTGGGCGTAGTCTACTGAAAAAGAGTCTTTATTGGCTACATCAAAGCAACAAGTTTTTGAATAAAGATGTTGAGTTATATGAGAAGTTTTTTGTAATTTTAAATGTTCCTCAATTCTTTAACTTAAATGCCGATTGGTTTGACCCACAAGTGGTCTAACTTTTACCATAAAATGTAAACTTTATGTTCTTTTAAAAAAAAAAAAATTGAGAAAACTGGAAAAAGTTTAAAAAGCTATTTTGATTGATACATTGCCTGCCCAAACAAAAACCCACAGTTGATGTAGCAGCACTCCTTGCATGTTTACCTATTTGTCAGTCGATTTTTCTTGCATGTTCTACCTATTTGTCAGTTGATGTAGTAGCACTCCTTGCACATTCAACCTATTTGTAGCAGCACTTCTCGCATGTTTTACCTATTTGCCAGTTTATGTATGTAAACATTAAAAAAATAAAAGCATTTTATAACATTCAGAATGCTTTTTTTTATTTTTTTATTTTTTTTTAAATAAACATTCTAAATGTTTTAAAAAACATTCTATTAATTTGCAATTTTGTGGTTTTTTAAAAAATGATAAAGTTGAATTAGTTCCATTTAAAATATTTTACAACGAACTGAAATAAAAGTTCATATATGTAAGGCTTTGTAAAGCGTAAACTGACATGCTTATGTATGCGGCATGTCATCGGTAAACTATTTAATATTAGAGGTAAGCCATTTTGGTCAAGCCACTTTTTATCATTTTTCAATATTTAAACATCTTCAAAGACATTGTTAAAGCGGTAAGATAAAAGAAGTAATTAACATTATAAAAACCACTTATGAAGTTTGAATGACGATTACGTAAAAAAGTTTGCATAAAAATTACGTTTGATATTCGCACATTTACAAATACAATATACAATCTGTTATTTTTGTTTGTTTTTTCTTAATAAGCTAAGAAAAAAACAAAGAACATTTTATTTTTATTTTTCTAACTTTTCCATCAAAAAAGAAAAAAGAAAGATGTTATGCGACTAAACAAAAGAAATCATAAAAGAAACATTAAAAAAACTTTTATTTATCATCTTATATGAAGAATATTTATTTAGGACAATTTCTTATAACAAACAATAACAAAAATTATTACCGAATTAAAAAAATAATAAGAAATAAAATAAAAAATTATTAGCTAAAAAAAAGTACACATTAAATTTAATTTTATATTAGGGCCACTTTGGATATTTTAAATTTTGTTTGTTTGTTTTGTTATGATTAATTTTATCAAAAAAATGAAAAAAATATTAACTAATACAAACTTTAAATGACATCATATAAAGAGTTTACTTTTTTATAATTAAAAAAAAAGAAAACTTCTTTTAAATTTTTTAATAATATTTTTTTTACCACCCAGTAAATGAAATTACAGGTAAAATACAATATATTAAAGTTACTTAATAAAATTACGACCAGTAAAACAACACGACTTTCAAAGTTGTTAGCCTTAAGTACTAGCTATTAGATAGTATGTTTTCCACACTTGATTGGTTTAGTATTTTCGGAACATTCTACTACATCAAAGTTTTAAAAATCACTTAAGAGTAATTCCATGTCAATTCATCCAGAAAATTTCAAAAACGTCACCATATGTCTCAGATTTTGCTGATTTTTATACATTTGAGAGTTTATACATTTTATACATTTTTATACAGTTGAGAGTACTTTGTAAAATAAGAATTCCTTGAAAATTTTAGATCCTGATTCCACGAAGATCCTGAAATATGATCATTTTACTTTTAACAGATCTTGGCCAGGCCCCTCTTGTCCCCTCAGAATTGTGACCTTTGTGTAATCACAAACAAATACCACATAGCTTTAAAAATATTTGATCTTTTTACTTAAAATTTTGTACCTGGCTATTTTCAGGGGTGAAGAATCCAATAAAATAATCAGAAGTGTAAAAAATTATTATTAAGTACCTGTAATTATCAATTTAAATAAATTTCGGCAATTTTTATATACCTGATTTTGATGCTCAAGAAACCCATGTGACCTTGATAATATATATAAAAAAAAAAATTACATATCATTCTATATTCAATAATCAGAAGGAATTTGATCTGCAAGTATATGGATTTCCATATATGGATAGCAGGGCATGGGCCCCACTTTTTTTAGCGGAATCTTGCAATACATTTTTCACTACCTTTCAGACTAGCTGGAGCTCTGAAACTTTTGGCATATTTGTAGTCGTGATGTACGTGTGCTAAAATTGTTTCCAGGGCACACAACCAAAGGGCCACGGGGCTGGGGCACCAGGGGCCATGCCCCACTTATTTTCTGATAAAAAAATTAAATATAAAAAAAAGTTAAGATAACTTTGAAGAATTTGTCTTACTTATACTTGTTCCATTTTATTTAATTATTTACGAAATAAAATACAAAAAAATAAAGTGTCAAGATTTTTTTAGCATTTGCTTAGATGCATCAACAGTCAAAGTATACAAACGCTCAGTTGTTGTTACAGGTGCATCAATGCTACAAATTATGTTGGTAATTGGAACCCAACACTCATCTGCTCTAGATGGCCAGAAGAGTTTGTTAAAAGGACCGTGTGGGTGCATAAATGTTACCATAATATCTTGCTCAATATTGTCAATTTCATTTATCATACCAATCCATTGAAACAAATCATATTTACACAGAATAATTTCACCAAATTTCAATGTATTGATGTTAATTTGCTGATCAGGTTAAGATCTTTGAATACCAAAAAAAAAATGTTTGAATACCAGAAAAAGAAATGCCTGTTATATTAACATCTTCACTTGTTCGTTTAAAGCTAAAAGTATCTATAGATTCTGGGTTATATTGATGATAGCTCCAAATTCCAGGAATTGTTTTACTTAGCTGAAAACGTTTTTTTAAAGTGGTGCACAATTCTGTCAGTCTTTCTATTTCAATCTTGAAAAAAAAAATCCCTTTAATATTGTTTGTACAGTAGTCAAACATTTTATTACAAATCAATATCTGGTCATCTATGGGCCTTTGTAGACTTGCATTTGCAGTTAATTGTTTTACAGTGCCACCAATACGATCACACGGTGACATATCATGACTTGTAGCAAAAAATGTCCACTCTGCATCAATGTCAAAATCATCTTTATTGAGACAGATATTGTAAGGATTTTTGTAGTTTTTATACTATGCAGCACAACCGTCTGAAAAATAAAGAATCTTTGAAATGTTAGGATGATATTTTTTTAAATAATTAACTATTTGTGTCTGAACTTCATACACAAAACCAGTGTCTTGCTTATTGTCTTCTGACATAAAGCAAAACGATTTTTCTTTAAGCTGGTCATTTTCATTTAATATGTAGAGGGCAACTAGGTGTAATGTGCATTGAGTTTTGCACCAATGATAATTTTGGATTTCATCTTAAATCACAAACGTGTAGTTTTCTGCAAAGTCACCTAAGACAATACAGCAGTCTTTTGTCAACTTTTCCTTTTTTTGCCTTGCTTGACATTTTGCAATGTAGGAATGAGTTGTTAACTTGTTTATTGCCTCTGATAACATCAATTTGTATTCTTCAATAGTTGTTGTCTGACAGATCAATGTTGTTATGTCTGTTTTCTGCCACTGATTAAATGACACCTCCTCGTCATTGTCATTGTCAATTACCTGTGCATCCAGAAACTTGTTTAAAGAAACTATACCTGGACAGTTTGGACATCGATGAATCATGCACTCATTACTTGTCACATCACAAACAACTTTCATCATCAGATCTTTGTAAGTACAATTTAATTGTATAGCGTTGGTCAAGAATATCGCATCAGTCCCTGATGCTCCGA
Source organism: Hydra vulgaris (assembly GCF_038396675.1). Taxonomy (NCBI): domain Eukaryota; kingdom Metazoa; phylum Cnidaria; class Hydrozoa; order Anthoathecata; family Hydridae; genus Hydra; species Hydra vulgaris. Next base: position 31,162,596 of record NC_088929.1, read on the forward strand.
CAGTTATGTACCATTTTGGTCTTAAACTGCAAAACCTAGAAAACCCAATAACTTCCTGAGGATATTTTGTTTTAAAAGAAACATACAGTTCTTAAAGATTACATAAAATCAGGCACTTTTGCATGTGTTGTTTTCTATCAATACTTACGAAATCTTTGTTACCAGGCATTTGTCTTGTAAATTCTTCATCATGGTATATATTTTTGAATCTATTTAATGTTATTTGACAAAATGTTTTACCTTTCTTAGTGTCTGGAACTGCAAATATCCCACTTATTTCTTTTAGTTTGCACGCTTTTTTAATTTGGTATTCAGGGACGTTGAAATATTGCGTAGCATAATTTCTTGAACAAGACTCAGGTGTAAAAGTTAACATCTGAATTTGAATTTTAGGTTAGAACTAACTTTTCTTTTATTTCTGCTGTTAGTTTGTCTAGATTGCATTTACTTTTGTCAATACTTTTGGTATGAGGAATTTTATGTTTCAGTTCTGCTTCACTAACATTATATACTTTTAAAATATGATCTTCATACTTTGACATTAATTTTAGCAATAGATAACCATTGATGCTTTGGAATGCCATGAAGTTTTATAGGGGATACACCTATTATTTCAAGACTAACATTTAATGCCTCTTGTGACTGATTCTTTTCCGAAGTTGCACTTGAAAAAGGTTGCTCAAATTCACAAATATCTTGTTTATTAAATTTACTTATTATAGCATCATAGCAGTTTCGACAAAGTTGATATCTAAGCACAACATTTGGAAAATTGATTCTCAATTGTTTTGCCATGTCTAATGTTATTGCATGATTACCTGAAATGAAAAGTACAATTTGTTTTTAGTGATTATCTATGAACATGAAAACTATTTGTTCTTATTTCAATTATATAATGCATAACCAAGCCAGCTTATTTTCAAACTTTTATAAACTAGTAGATTTTAATTTTATTATTCAAAACAGATTTTACAATGATTCTTTATCAACAATTATTTACCTTTGATTGCTTTTCTTTTCGATTTATGCTTGTCCAATAAATTACAACATTTTGTGTGCTTCTTTACAAAGTTTGCACCAAAAATTTTTTCGTGGTCAAGGCAGATTGATACAATTTTATCATCTGTTATTCCAGATCTCCAAATTAATTCTTCTCTGGCATCTTCTCTATAACAATCAAATCTCTTTAAATCAATCTTTCTACAATAAATCAGTTTATGACAAGTATCATTTAACAGTTTTCCAAAATCACATGAATCCATTCTTACTGTAAAACTAGCCTTGATAAAAGTAACAAAAAAACATTTAACATTTTAGAATTAGCAAATATACATTAAAATAATAATTTTAAAAAGTGATATATTTTTTTTTATTGATGTAATGTTATGACAGGATGTTTTTTTTACTGTTGGATTTTATTTAATTAAACAACTTGTTACCATTTTAGTATTAAAGTGTATAAACTTTTTTCAATTTAAAAGGTTTTTGTTTATACAATGTAAAATTCTGTTTATATCATTATTTTAGATAGATGACTGTTTTTAATCCATATACTAATAAATCAAAATTCTAAAAACATGAATTTTTTTCAGATATTATAAGAAAGATCATTGAATATAGAATGATCAAAAACCGAATGGAACACTTATACATAAAAGAAAAATTTGAAGACAATGTTTTCAAAGTTATTTTAACTTTGTTAAAAAATTTTTTTTTTTTTTGAGAAAATAAGTGGGGCAAGGCCCCCAGTGTCCCAACCCCATGGCCCTCTGGTTGTCTGCCATAGAAACAATTTTAATACATGTTCAACAGGACTACACAAATGCTGAAAGTTTCAGAGCTTAAGCTGTTGTCTGGAAGGTAGTGAAAATCCATCTCAAGATTCCCCTCAAAAAACTTGGGCATATGTCCCAGCCCCCTCCCCAAGTGTCTTGGGCCCTAGAAACAATTTTAAAGTGCATGTTTATCGGCACTACAAAAATGCTGAAAGTTTCAGAGCTTCAGCTAGTCTAAAAGGTAGTGAAAAATGTATTGCAAGATTCCACTAAAAAAAAGTGGGGCCTGTGCCCTGCTATCCATATATGGAAATCCACATACTTGCAGATCAAATTCCTTATGTTTTCTGAAAGATTATTGAATATAGAATGATGTGTAAATTTTTTTTATTTTTATATCATCAAGGTCACATGGGTTTCTTGAGCATCAAAATCAGGTATATAAAAATTGCCTAAATTTATTTAAATTGATAATTACAGGTACTTTTTTACATTTCTGATTATTTTATTGGATTCTTCACCCCTGAAAATAGCCAGGTACAAAATTTTAAGTAAAAAGATCAAATATTTTTAAAGCTATGTGGTATGGAACCTTTAAACAAAGGTCACAATTCTGAGGGGACAAGAGGGGCCTGGCCAAGATCTGTTAAAAGTAAAATGATCATATTTCAGGATCTTCTTGGAATCAGGATCTAAAATTTTCAAGGAATTCTTATTTTACTAAGTACTCTCAACTGTATAAAAATCAGCAAAATCTGAGACATGGTGACATGGATGAATTGACATGGAATTACTCTTTTTGTTCTTTTAAGCTCCAATTCTCTTGTGAATTATCACTGTTGCAACATCCGCTGGCAGTTCTTCCATGGTTATGTAAATTTATTTATTTTTCCCTTCTAGTATTGCAATCTTGTTCTTATTAGTATCATTATCCCATTGGAAACCAAGAAGTTTAATTTATTTTGAAGATATATTTGAAGTTCTGTTAATTTGAATAACATTGTTTGAAATAGACTTGTTCCAGAAATTAGAAACACCATTTTATCAGTGTTTAATTTGATAAAATTAGCCACTCCATAAGTTGAAAATGGCCAATTAGTTCTTGAAATTTTTTTAAGCTGAAGACGCTGGTCACAACAATCCAACAAAAATTTCTTTTAAGAAGTGAATTTGGTATCGAGAGAAATTTATATTTATTGATGTTTTTAAAATAATAATTTGAGTACTTTCATGCATGATGTCTACATTCAAATATATGTGTATGTGTGTATATGTGTGTGTGTATGTAGAATGACGACATCTTGTATGAGAGTTTAAGTAGTTTGATATATAAAAATCAGTGAATATGAATTCTCGATACTAATTTTTTTGTTTAGTCTAAGAAATTTTCGAGAAAAGAAAAAAAAAACATAAAAATAAACAAGAAAAGAAAAATAAAAGACAAAAATCCAAAGTTAAAAGAAAAAAACATTCGAAAATGGAAAGTAATTAAAAAGAATTAAAATTGCTCTATTTTTGAAGAAACATAAAAGAATATTTTTTAAATTTTATTAATTTTGAGGAACATTTGTTTTTTGTTGTTGTTATTTTTTGTTTTTGTATTCTTGTGTATTGTTAATTGGGCATTGCTGAGTATAATTCATATTGTTATATAATTTAGTGTATTGTTTGCATCAGTATGTATTTTATTTTTTAGTTTTATGTTGGTTGGACACATTTTTAAAAATGTATATATTTTTAAAGCTGTATATGCATATGTATCTATATGTGTATGTATACATAGCTATGTGAGTGTATGTACGCGCCCATATGTGTTTATTTGCAAATATGTGTGTATCTATGCATGTGGGTAAGTATGTGTATATATCTTTATATTTGTGTTTGCGTACGCATGTAGTACGCAAACACAATATTAAACTTTCTCATTTTTTTAATGCTTTTTTATTTTTCTTTATTTTATCTTTAATTTTTATTATGTTTTTTGTTATAGTTTTATTTATTTTAACTTTAAATATTTATCGTAACCACAATTATTATTATTTTTAACTTTACTATTATTATTCCTATTGTATTAATTTCAATTTAAAAACCTGTTTTATGTCCTTGTTAGTTGTTATGTTTTATCAGCCAATTGTTTGTAACTAACTTATATCTATATTTAGCTATTGTGTTTATAAAAACAAGTGGCTTATTATTTTGATTATATTTTTAATTTAACTACTATTATAATTCTTTTTGTTGTTATTTTTTTTATTATTATTGTGGTTCTAATGTTTATTACTATAAATATTATTTTTATTATTATATTTACTATTCTTATAATTATTATTAATTATATATATAAAGATCTATATTTTTGGTGTTTACTTAAGATTAGTAGAGTTACTATTTGTAAATATCCATGAAATTATTTTTCAGAATATATATGATGTTTTTTCAGAATACATATATGAAGATCAGAAATTGTAGGACTTAACAAGATTACATCATCTGCGTATTCAATGATACCAATATATATCATTTACTATTGGTCCTACTTTGCATTCAAGAAACTATTTCATTTAGAATGCTTTCAGTTTAAATGTTGTAGAGATGAGGCGATAGAATAGAACTTTGCCGCACTCCTTGTCAGAGACTAAATTCTTTAAACTCCTTGAGAATGACTAAATTGATTTGAGGTAAGTTCTTGATATCATATGTTTGCAGTACCGAATAGATAAAATGATGAAATTGTGTGTACTACAGACAATGAAAGTTTTTTGGAAATAGAGCTTCTCAAATAGTTGCAAGCTTTCAGTTGCAAGTATCAAAAGCTTTATTGGTATCTAAACTGCACATATATAGAGCCATGTTATTACCTTTTTAATGCTGTAAAGTTTCACTTAATAGAAACTCTGCGTAGAGAGTAGAGCTGTTTTTTTTAAACCCAAACTGGCCGGAATGGCTATCTGTTATATAAGACAAGATATTCTAGAAATTTAATAAAGATGGGTAAAATACTTATTCCACTGTAATTATTTGGATCATTAAGAGATTTTCTATATGACTTATTGAGTTAATCAATTATTCCACTGTAATTATTTAGATCATTAAGAGATTTTCTATATGAATTATTGAGTTAATCAAAAATTAGAGAAAAAATTTTTTTTTAATTATTATTTTGCCCTGTTAATTAGTCACATTTTAGTCATTTTTCTGTTCAAGAAATGCTGACCCACCCAGCAAGACATTAATTTTTTTTTTTTTTTTTTTTTTTTGCAGATTCGGAATCTCCATGAAATTCTTTATCAAAAGAAACCTTGCCATTTTTGAAATTGAAAAAAACTAAAAATCGACACACCCTATTACAACAGCTGATATTTTAAATAGCATCAGATAACTATTGGATAAGTGCTGAACACCTGAAGAACTCTAAAAGACCTATCAACTTCAAATTGTTGAAGTTGATAGGTCTTTTAGAACCTTCCCATTTGTTAGAATACTGTTATAAAATTTAGAGAGCCACAAAAGGAGATTCTTGTTATGAGAGTTCTTCAGGTGTTCAGCACTTATCCAATAGTTATCTGATGCTATTTAAAATATCAGCTGTTGTAATAGGGTGTGTCGATTTTTAGTTTTTTTCAATTTCAAAAATGGCAAGGTTTCTTTTGATAAAGAATTTCATGGAGATTCCGAATCTGCAAAAAAAAAAAAAAAAAAAAAAAAAAAAAAAAAAAAAAGAATTAATGTCTTGCTGGGTCAGCATTTCTTGAACAGAAAAATGACTAAAATGTGACTAATTAACAGGGCAAAATAATAATTTAAAAAAATTTTTCTCTAATTTTTGATTAACTCAATAATTAGTATGTTAAATAATAAGGAAATTGATTATTTGGTTCAAAAAGTCGTAAAAATAAACAGAGAAAAGCAGTTTTTGTGTAGGCTATTTTTACAAAAATCAGGCAATTTTTTCATATTTTAGACAAACAATGTTACGGTAAAGTGTGTTGTTTTTTACTTGTATTTGTCAAGCTTTAAAAGTAAGGGGAGTTTATTTTTGTGAGGAATTTTATAGGGAATCTGAATCTGAAAATATAAATAAAAATAAAATGTCTTGTTGGGGGGATCGCTTAGTTTTCAACAAAAAAATGACTAAAATATGAATAATTAAAAAGTAAAAATTATAAATAAATTTTTTTTTTTTTAATTATTTGACAAACTCAATATAAATGTCAAACTTTATGAAAATATCATATTTTGTTAAAAAGTTAAATAAATAAACACATAATGGGGGCTTTTGTGAAGGTTGCTTTTAGAAAAAATAGTTGATGTTTTCATATTTTAGACAGTGAATGCTATCGTAGGGTGCGCTGTCTCAAACTAATAATAAGTCAAACACTTTTGTTATAACAAACCGTATATTATATACTAATACATTTTCTAATATATATTATATAATACTGATATCTTTATTAAAATTTAGGCATGATTAACAATTAATAGTTTATAAGCTTTATTTAAAATTTGTAAGTCAAACTAAGTTGTATTTAGCATTGTTTGTGCTCATAAAACCCCTACTGATTTCTTGTGCTCTTATATATCCTACTTGCTTCTCATGGAAATATGTTTTTGCAATAGGAATTCAATTGGAATAAAATATGCCAAGGTTCCTCTAATGCAAACATGCAAACAAAAACTTTGAAAAAGTAACTTTAGGTGAACCACTTATAGTTTTGCTGGACAAAATACTTAATGATCTTTCGGCTGATCAGGCTTGCGAATACAGAATTGTAATAGCAATAAGATCTGGAGTGTTACATGAAAAATTAATAAACCTTGAAATAGGTTCTGTTTCTCATTCCAGATGGCTCACTACAGCCAAACATTTTTGTAGATTGTGGGTTTCAATTCATTTTCTAACAGAAAAAAAGCTCGAAAATCTGTTTCATTATTGAATTTATAGTTGGTGTGTATTTTCCTTGCTGGTTTCAAATAAAGGTAAAACATTCTTGGTTAGATGGACCTTGGCATATTTTATTCCAATTGAAACAACTAAAAATATTTAAAAAAAAAAGGCTGTTGCTATAAAATGAAAACTGTAAAGAGATCTGCATGGTTTGCATTTAGTGAATGCATTATTCAGACTCTTTTGTGTTCCAAAGATGAAGAGGAATGAAAGTTAGGAGTGCAAAAAGTGCTAGAAAAGAAGGAGATGATAATACTCAGTTTGGAGAGTTTCAGTAAGGATTTGCAAAACCTCATGCATAAATACTGATGCTGATAAATTAACCAATCTAATTGAGTGGAAAGATTCAATATACAAACCACTACTTATCACAAGCCTCACAACCCATGAAGTCAGAAAATATTTTCACAAGCCTACGGTTGTTCCAGATTGCCATGCCATTTCCAATCCATCATTGCAATAAGTAGGTTTCTTTTTTATACAATTACAAGAATATAATAACTTATTTAAATGACTAAATTGTTTTTAATGTTTAATATAGGTTACAGAGGTTTGTGCAAAAACATATTCCCATAAAGAGCAAGTAGGATATATAAGAGCACAAGAAATCAGTAGGGGTTTTATGAGCTCAAACAATGCTAAATATAACTTAGTTGGACTCACAAATTTTAAATAAAATACTAATTGTAAATTATACCTAAATTTTAATAAAGATATCAGTATTATATAATATATATTATGTATTCGTATATATAATATATAAATGTATTCGTATATAATATACTGTTTGTTATAACAAAAGTGTTTGACTCATTATTTGTTTAAGACAGCGCACCCTATAATAACATTCACTGCCTAAAATATGAAAACATCGACTAATTTTTCTAAAAGTAACCTTCACAAAAGCCCCCATTATGTGTTATTTTTTTGACTTTTTAACAAAATATATTTTCATAAAGTTTAACATTTATATTGAGTTTATCAAATGATTTTAAAAAAAAAAAAATTTATTTATAATTTTTTCTCTTTAATTAATCATATTTTGGTCATTTTTTTGTTGAAAACTAAGCATTGAAAACTAACCATACAAGACATTTTATTTTTATTTATTTTTTCAGATTCAGATTCCCTATAAAATTCCCCACAAAAATGAACTCCCCTTACTTTTAAAGCTTGACAAATACAAGTAAAAAACAACACACTTTACCGTAACATTGTTTGTCTAAAATATGAAAAAATTGCCTGATTTTTGTAAAAATAGCCTTCACAAAAACTGCTTTTCTCTGTTTATTTTTACGACTTTTTGAACCAAATAACCAATTTTCTTATTATTCAACATAATAATTGAGTTAATCAAAAATTAGAGAAAAAATTTTTTTTTTAAATTATTATTTTGCCCTGTTAATTAGTCACATTTTAGTCATTTTTCTGTTCAAGAAATGCTGACCCACCCCCAGCAAGACATTATTTAAAAAATTTTTTTTTTTTGCAGACTCGGAATCTCCATGAAATTTTTCATCAAAAGAAAAACCGTTTTTGAAATCGAAAAAAAACTAAAATTTGACACATCTTACTGTTGTAATAACTAATAAATTAGGCTTGCTATTTAGAGGTGAAATTTGAATTAAGTTTCGGTTATTATTTATAATAAGCGGTGTATTGTGTAGAATTTGAAAATGTTGTCTGAATTCCTTAATAATATCTTTTATTTTTTGCGATTTATTAATTGAAAATAACTGAGTACTTGGTTTCATTTTGAATTTACTAATGTTGTCCCAGAACTTCTGAGAATTTGTAGTTCTCAGATTTTCAATATTTATTGTTTTTTCATGGACCTTTTTGTTTTGGGCTGCTTTAACCGCTTTACAAAAGTTTTTACATGCTAGGATGTATCTTTTGTACTCCATGCATTCTTGCATCTTATCATATTTTGATTTTTGCTATTGTTTATAATTAAATGAAAGATTTATTTATTTTTTGTATATTTTAAGTTCCGTTGTCCACCCCCATGTTTCCATTAACTTTTGTTCGATTTTTTCTTCATTGAAAGTGTAGTTATTGAAAGCTAAGGATAGATTTTGATTATATATTTTATTGAAATTTTTGTTATTCCATGCATATATTGGTATATAACTGTATTTTTGTGTTATGCTATTTAATACGGTTGATAATTTAGTATGTGTAATGGTGATAATCTTAGCTATTGGTAAGTGATCGCTTAAGTTAAATGGCCGAGGAGGAACAACTTTAGTATTTATAAAGGATAGCGATGACTCTTTTAGTGCTGTGATGTGATCATTATAAGAAGAGTTAGAGATTTATACTGATAAGTGTCTTGGACCAGTGCCACTGATTATATCAATAAGCGAGAGTTTATTTGATTTAATGAAAGTAGAGAGAGGCTAAAAGAATTTATTGCGTGATTTGTTATTATGATACTCAGAGTCATAGATCTTTTCGGGATATAACTGAAAATCTCCAGCAATAATACATTCACTTACATCTTCATTTTATAATTGGTTTTTTATAATTGATGTAATAAGGTTTAACTGTTCTGATCTAGAGATAATATCAAATGACTTGAGCAGTTTGGGAATATAATTTGAGTTTGATTTAAAACTTTGGCAGTTGTATGCGCAAAAAGAAATATTTTCAAAGGTTTTAACTACTTTGTTTCCTTCCATTTTAAATTAAAACTTGGTATCTGATTTGAGTAAAACTGTCTAGCGAAGGAAGGTTGTCCTTCAAATATAGAAAATGTTTTTATGGATATAATATGGATATTTATGTATATAACTCCATTAATTTTTTTTGCAGGAATTTACGCTTGAAGCAATATAGCTCTTGCAATGTCTTTGATTATATTTATGTTTATTTTTGCAAAAAATAATAGTTTAGAAAAATAATATTTTATAACAGTTACATCAGCTTTATATAATTAACGAATTGTGCGATATCAAAAAAATAAAAATAGAAATTTCCTTATAATTTAAAAACAATTTTGATTAAAAAGTTATTTGAAAAAAAAATTTTCTTGGTTTTTCTTCCTCCTTTTCTAGTTTTTACAAAAAATTAAATTCCTTGTAAATATGTTATAACTTATAAAATTGCATCAAAAATATTCATAAAGCGTATATTTAACTTTTTTATCTTAAGGCAAATGAAACCGCAACGGTATATATTTTTTAATAAACGGTACTTGAAAACTTGAATCTTTGTCACAAAAAATTTTTTTCAAGGCCATGCCTTAAAAAAAAATTTTTTTTCAATCAAAGAAACCCCAGGCCCCCCCTCCCCCAATATCAAAATTGTGGTTACGGCTCTGTGTATATATATATATATATATATATATATATATATATATATATATATATATATATATATATATATATATATATATATATATATATACACACACACACACTCAGGGGTCGAAATAGGTGTCCGACATTGGCACCCCTCTGAGCATTTCCAAGATCTGCTCTTTTGTCAGAAAAAAATTACCAATGATTGGTTGCTCTCCTCAGATAAGTTTCAAAGAAGGTTCAGAGGGCACCGATGTGCAACAACTATTTTAACCCCCTGTATATACTTAACATACATGTTATCATTAAATTATTATTACATGATTAACTGATGTAAATTAGTAATCCTTGTTAATTTTAAATTTTATAAAGTTGCTTTCAAAAACTAAACCTTAACATAAAAACCCTAACATAACTAAAACATAACATACCCCTGGTATCGCCCATTCATGTGTGTCACTTCTTTGAATACTAACAAATTCCAATATAGGCTTGTTATTGTCTTTATGTCGTTCGATTTTCCCATTAGAGTCACGCTTCCATCTATGTAATATAAAAATAATTCGTGAAAAAATATACAAATATTATTTTGAAATGATTAGCAATGGCGCTCCTTAGATAATAAAAACGTAAATTTAATTATAGTTAAATTAATTTATTTTCAAAAAAATTTACTCTGACTAAAAGTCATGCTCGTGAAAAACTCAATGATGTTTTGTTTATATGTATTGTATATTTTATGTGATATATTTTTATGTTTATTAAAATTTATGTAAGCTGTTTGTATTATATGTATCATTATTATATAAATATATATTTTGTATTATACTACTATAAATTTTATATATATAAAAATTATGCATATTAGAATAGTAATTTAAAAAAAAAAAAAGCAAAAAAAGTCTAAACTTTTAATGAAAAACGCTCACAACTTTTTTGAAATTCATTGAAAATGTTCAGATTTTTTATTGAAACATTCAGAATTTTCATTTTACTATTTAAAAAAGTTCATGTTTTTTATGAAAATATTCAGGTTGTTTTTACAAATTCAAGTTTTTTTCAAATGTTTTTTTTTTTATTTTTAACAAAAATGTTTACACTATTTCCTATGAAAATTTTGATAGTACCGTATGAAGTGTTGTTGTCATATTTGGGCTGGTTCTTCTAATGATGCTTTTTCTTTTCTAGGCAAGATCTAAAAATATTCTTTGCTCTGCAAAGCGACTTTTCACTCGGCAAAGTCGCAGCCTTTTACTATATCTGCTCCTTTCCCGGCTCATATAAAATATAACTTTTTAAGTTTTCTGTCAACCGTTTTCTGGTAACTCACAATTTAAATCGTGGGTGCTTGCAGCTTTATTGCTAGTGAACTAGTTAGGAAAATCTTTTTACATAATAAAATTTTTTTTTTAATAAACTAAATGAAAAGTGTTTTTCTTATTTAGATGATGGAAAACTAAAAATATTATATCTGTCATATTTATTCAATAACCCTTCTTTGAAAAATATCTTAGATTGTTAGCAAAATTACTGTCTTTATGATATATATATATATTTCAATTTCTGTCTCATGTTATTAAATTACATACCATTTTTTATACTTACGAAATTTTTCACAATATATTTTAATAAATTTTAATTGCAAAAAAAAAAAAAAAAAAAAAATTTTAAATATTAGATATAAATATCTTTTCTCATCTTGATTTACACCATTTTTCCATTGCATTTTTCATAGCAATTTCCAGCTCCTAAACACTGAAATTGCTAGAGATATTTTCCAAAGCTTTAATTGTTGTCACAATTGGAATACAGAAACTGATGCAAGAGTCAACACCTGACAAAATTTTTGTTGCTTCCTCATAAACACCTATAATGTTCACAACTTTTTCACAGAGGCTTCAATCTTAGACAGAATTCTCACTGAAGGAAATTTGATTAAGGTGGCACCAATGGCTGGCTTCAGGTGTAAAGTTTGCTCAAGCATATAACTGGTAGAGTTTCATTATGGGGCAACATCGTTTTTGAAGTCAAGTCTATATTTTATATTTATTTGGATTTCTTGCTGTCTGTAGAGTTCAATGTAAAAAGCAGTAGAATGAGATGTGTAAGAACAGATTTTTAGACTCTTTGCAATCAGTCCATCTATGATTGGAATTGAAAATAGTTATTTTTTGATCAAAAGTTGAAAGGAGTGGTTAAGGCATCCAGCTGATTTATAACAAAAGACTATGTTCTTACAGCTTGGTTCAAGACTGCTTTTAGATTTGCTGCATTGTCTCTTAAAGGGATCCCCAATTGCTAAGACAAGTTGTGTTCATATTAAAGAAATTCAAAATAAATTTAAATTTTTTTGATAAAAACTATATAACTAATGCATATCAATAAAACTAAAATTGTCATTTTAGTCTAAGCTTGCTTCTTCCATTTTTTCTTGGTTCTTGGAGTCTTTATAATATACATCACATTCTGCAGAGTGCATAATTTATTTCATAGGTGTTTAATTCATAACTGTTTCAGTTAATAATGCCATTTTGGATTTTTTTTGTTTGTTTGCAAATTCTTTCAATGCAATTTTACTGATTTGCACTTATGCCAGTTTTTACAACTGCTTCGTACTTATTCCAGTTCACACTTATTCCAATGTTTGCAAAATCTTTTGGCACACTTATGCCAGTTTTTGCAAATTCTTTGCATTTACGCCAGTTCGCACTTACACCATTTGCACTTATGCCAGTTCACGCTTATTTAGTCATCCCAAATAATTACATGCATAATAAGCAATAAATAAAAATAAAAAGTAATATGTTAAATAACTATTATAATTACAGTTTTAAATCTTTTATAATTAGTTTTAAATTAAATTTTTTATATTACCGAGTAACAATAGGATCAGCAGCATGATTCGGTCCCCATCTCCCTAAAAGACCACGTCCAGAGATTCCAGTTCTTCCCATTGGATTTCTAAATCATAAAACTCTGTGTACTATTTCAAAAAACTTTTACTCATTATCTCTTATTTACCTTGATACTCCATCACTCATTATCTCTAATTTTTCTTGGTACTTCATTACTCATTATCTCCTATTTACCTTGGTGCTCCGTTACTCATTATCTCATATTTTCCCATGTGACTAATGCGATTGACCTTGCCATCTAACTCGTTAAATTTTATTTCTTTAAATGCTGGATCACTAAAAAATAAAAAATAATTTACAAGCTGGATCACTAAAAAATAAAAAATAGTTTACAAGCTGGATCACTAAAAAATAAATAGTTTACAAGCTGGATCACTAAAAAATAAATAGTTTACAAGCTGGATCACTAAAAAATAAATAGTTTACAAGCTGAATCATTAAAAAATAAAAAATAGTATACAAAGTACTTAAAATAAACAACTTGAAATTGTTTCAATATTGATTATTACTTATATTATTCATGTTCTTGAAAAACTTGAAGAATAAAATAGAAAGAGAAGATTTAGATGTTTTTATATTAAACAAACCAGACAAACAGACAAAATGTTATCAGTGCATCAAATAAAACTTATAAAAAAATTGGTCACAATAAAACATGCCTTCGATTATCTATGTTTTACAATAAAGCTTTTATATAATTTGATGGTAAGAACATAGCTTAAATATGCAGGAAATATATGCCCATCTTGAAATACTGGTATTGACTCGAGCCCATTTTTGAAAAAAAAAAATTGACTGAAGAACGTATGCATAGAGCTACAAAGGTTGAAACACTGAAAAGAATGAATCAGAATGGTAAGAAAAATGTGTTGAAACACACTAAGAACAATGAGTTAAACCACTGAGAGGAATGAGTTAAACCAATACAAGGAATTAGTCGAAACACTGAGAAGAATGGGTTAAAAAGTATTAAGTATGAAAGAAAAGGAGAGGGAGTGACATATTAGTGACATAAACCTAGTACTCAAAGATTATTAAAGATAAAAATTTTAAACACTTACTCAAGATCAGGATCAGCCCACACTGGCATCTTCTTTACTGATTCTGCAGTGTAGCAAACTGGAGCATAAGAATCAAATTTTTTATTCCAATCTACTAGATCATCAGACACAGAGAATCTTTTGAGTTGATCATTAAGTGGGTAAGCACCTCGACACTTGAAATGAGCCTTGACTGGTAAGACGTCATCATTGAAGTTTGCTGTTAAGACTAAAAAAAATAAAAAAACTTTAAAAGGTTTAATTGTTTATTTCAGAAACTTTAAAAAATGTAATAGCTTTTTTTGAGTTTTTTTTAAAGCTAATAATAAGCATGCTATCACTCTTCCTTATTTTTATTTTTTAAATAAAGCATTACCCATTTAATAGAAAAAATTAACTCAATATATTAACTATAATACTGTTAAAATTATATATCAGGGTATTTCCAAAAAATCATGCATGAAAACTTGTATATGTTTTGTCTATTATTTTCATAAAAATAAAACTGGCTAAATTGAAAATAAATCTCCAATATGCTCTCAATCAATTCTAATCTTTATAAATACTTTGTAAACAAAAAAAATATACATTATTCTTATCAAAGAATAAATTAAATTAGAAGTGAAATAACGCACGGAAAAGAAAAACACAAATTTTAGTTACTTGATAAATAAACTTTATTTTCTTAGAAAATATACATTTCAGAAGCATACTTTTTTTTTTAAATAATATTTTAAATATAAGTAAAGATTTCCAGAAAGGATTGAACTATCTATCATAGAGTCACCGCAATCATTTAAATGCAGTGCATGAATGATCATGCACGGAAGTCATGCACAGAAGTTGTGAATTTGTCGATTTCATGTAGTTATTTTTTGTAAATAAATTGCTTGTGAATAGTTCAAGTGAAATATTATATTTCTACAACTCCTACTTATATAAAATATCTTTGATGAGAAATGGCAGTCATCAAATATTCCTAGCTAGAGTATAGCATTTTGAAAACTATCGTATATTTCTGAAACTATTGCAACATTAACACGTAAAACTATATAGATTTAATTTATTCAGGTAGCCTTAAATATTATAAAAATATTTTTGTTATAATTAACATTTTTAACATTAACTTTGATGACTTTGATTAAACAACATGACTTTGATTAAACAACCATGTTAAAAATAACAAAAAACTATTTTTCAAATAATAACAAAAACATAGAAATAAGTCACTGTTAAACTTTCCAATGTCATGGTGTTAAGTTAGTTTTTATTAAGTTACTTGTGATTGGTTTCTTGATCAAATCAACTTAAATTCAGCTGTTAAAATACCAGAGTTTTGGTCAAGAAAATATTGTGCCAGATATTTAACTTCCAATAATTAAAGCAATTATATTTAAAATTCAAAATCATTTTTACCTATTTATGCGCGCCTTGTTTGTTTAGAACTCAAAAAAAACAAATTTTTGATTTAAATCAAATTATTTTGATATATATTTAATTTCCCTACATTTTTGAAATATAAACTTTTACTGACATATAGTTAACTAAAAAAAGAAAACTGATTAAGTTAAAATATATTATAAAATCATAATTAAATCAATTTAAAATCTTTTTTAATGCTAATTATTTACAAAACTCAATCAGTTTCTCACAAGCAAAGAAAATTGAAACTCACAAGTTTCAATTTTCTTTGCTTTCTGATTATTTAGTTTAAATAGAAAAACCAATTTGCTTGCTTTCTCAATTTTAAGTTGAAATCTAATGCTTGAATGCACAATACCAAATGATAAAAATATTCTTTTAACATCTCTAGATGAAGCAACAGCAATAACTTATCAACAACTTTTGTAATTCTCGATTCACACAATCATTATGAGTTTTTCACCAATTGCACTATTTTATAGTTTGAACAATATTATCATAAAACTTAAACTTTCGAAATGGTTATTAACTTTATTATTATATAATTTATACATTTACAATTATATACATTTAATAAAAAGTTAACTAAGAAAGCACTTTTAAAAGGACATTGTTATATCATAAAAATATCATAAATAATCGCAAACTTTTGAAATTAAAAGCTTAAAAGTTTTATTTATATATACTCATGGTTATGGAATGATCAAAAAAGCAACCCTGAACAGCTAGGTAAGCTGTTCTTGTGGACAGTATCTAGTAATTTTCCATCAATATTAATTCTATTAGGAGGGTTATATCCTGGGCATAAAAATTTGATTATTTAAATAAACTCTAGATAGTCGACCATTCTGAGAGATGAGTAAGTATCATAAATTATTCTTGCTATCTGCTCATCAATGTTTCTTTTTCAAACTTTGTGGTTTTAATAAGGTGTGAATCCAATTTAGTTGACATTATCTTGCCACAGCTTACTCTTGCCACTGCCTTATATATAAACATAAAAAATTTTCTTTCTCTACTGTATATTGATTAGATTTAGTTTTCTCAATAGAAGATTGATTAGTTTGTGCTTCCTTAGTTGCTTGGTTGATATTTTTTACAATGTTTTGACAAATATTAACATTCTTATCATCTCTAATAATAATCTAAATTTTACATTAACCAACACTTTTGTGGTTTCTCATATGAGCTAACTTTGAATTTGCACATTACAACTTTTGCATTTAGTTTTATTACCGTTTTTCCCAAACTTTGCAGGTATTTCATCAAACTCTGTCAAAACTGCATCTCTTTTTTGACCAGCACCAGACATTTTTATTTCAAGGTATATTGTATTTATTTTAACTAAAAAGTAACTAATTATAAATGAATGGTTCATTTTTTTTAATTTCTTGAAAAAATAAACTTGAATATATAACTCTTATATGAAAGGAATTTATTTGTATTAATTATATAATTAGCAGCAAAAATAAAACTTAATGTAATTAGTTAATATGTTAAAATATGAAACAAAAAATTTAGTTAAATGGATGAAGCTCTTACAACAAATTAAAAAATATATATATAATTAATTATATGGCTAATACATACATATATAATAATCTATAACACAATTAGTTACTAATACTTATTTATATATAAGTTATTTTTAGCTAGTGCATTTGAATCTAAGTGATTAAACCAATAAATAATAACTAATAACAAATAAAATTGAAAAATTCAATTAAATCATAATTTTTATTTAATCAATTTAAATCAAAATAATCCTGGTTTAACTACTAGTCAACACTTTAGACCACCTAAACCCCCATACTTAGTTTTAAATTTAAATTATTTAATTTAAACAGAGCCTTATATGTATACACATACATATACACACATATGTATATACATATATATGTGGTAGTGGTGTAGTGGTAAAGCGCTCGCTTCATAAGCGAGAGGTTCCGAGTTCGATCCCACCACGTCCCTGGTAGTACCGCGCTCAACTTGTTTCTCCGTGCAGTGGCCTTGTTCGTCAAGGTTCGTGTTTCGGAGTTATAGAGTTGGGAGAGGGTTATAAACCACTATTAAGTAGCCTCCTCATCTGTAGTGGCCTTCTCGGTCTTGAGGAGGTGAATAACAAAAAAAAAAAAATATGTGTATATATATGTATATATACATATATGCATAGATATATATACACATATATATAAATAAATATATGTAAATATATATACATATATATATATATATACTCATATATAAATATATGTGTGTATATATATATATATACATAAATATATATATACACACAACCCTATGGCAGTTTAGTGCTATATAAAACGAGATTGATGACATCATACTGATAAAGGATAGGCTCCTGCCATAATATATACATTAGCTATATGGTTAGGATGCATGCTTTTTATTTATATACATACTACATTAATAAATATAGAATAAACTGCTTTTGAAACACCACCAATGGTATTATAACAAAATAGCTATCCACAGAAGCTTTGGTGCAAATATTGACTGAAGGTTTGAAAAATAGTATATATGCAAAAAATACATTTATTCCACAAAAATGTTTTTCTTTTGTTCATCTCTTTTTCCATATGAAAGTATTTAAGTCAACATTAAAAAAAAATGTTTAAACTTAAGCAAGCAGATTTTGTTAGTTTAATTTATTAGAGTAAGGAATTTAGGCCTGCATTTATAGATACTTTTGTGTTTTTGATTGCAGATCATAAGTAAATTTTCTTATATCAACCGTATTTATTTAGCCGCCTATCCTTTTCAGTATTGTGTCATTAGTGACATAAATTAGCAATAAAAAAAAAATTTCATGAAATCTGTACCAGGTTCATATCTTTGACAACAACAACTATAACAGCCAAAGAACCTCAGTAACTTCCGTAAACGCTCCATTTTACTTTGAATTAGATAAAGTAACTATTTAATAGATTATCTAAAAATTAATATTAAACATTAATGCTAAGTTAGATGCTTATATTTAATGGCAAATGTATTTTGTAATAAATACTGTTGTTTGATCTTTTAATTAGTTGATTTGGAAAAAAAAAGTTTGGTAACAATAAAATATAAAGATTAAAAGATTAACAATTAGATAAAATTGTTTGCAGTTTGTGCAAGGTTTTAACATGATCAACTCAGGTTTTCATAAAAAAAAAAATGTTTATATTTTTTATGTATTTTGGTTTCAAATTTTTGATTAAAAATACAAAAAAAAAATTTAATCATCTTATATATATATATATAGACACATACACACACACACACACACACACACACACACACACACACACACACACACACACACACACACACACACACACACACACACACACACACACACACACACACACACATATATATTAGGGTGGAGTGAATTTTAGTTTTTTTTACAATTCGTTTAGCCTGGGTGTGCAAAAGTTGTCTATTCATTTCAGAAATACTCTGGAAAAATATCAATGCTCTAGGAAATTATCCTGAGGTGCCTCAAGACCTTTAAAATTTTAATGGGTCCCTAATATTATGTAAAAAAAAAATTTTAAAAAGTATGTCATGTTAGGTCTCAAAAGAAGCAAAATTTTATAAAAATTTCAAAAATAACAATTATTTTATAAAAAAATTATTTAAGATTTTTTTGAAATTATAATTAAAAAAAATAAAACTTTTTTCATTTTTAGTTTAAAAGGTAATTTTTTCTGCAATAAACTATAAAATAACAATTTTTTTTTTAAAATAATTGTTATTTTTGAAATTTTTATAAAATTTTGCTTCTTTTGAGACCCAAAATGACATACTTTTGAAAAACTTTTTTTTACATAATATTAGGGACCCATTAAAATTTTAAAGGTCTTGAGGCACCTCAAGATAATTTCTTAGAGCATTGATATTTTTCCAGAGTATTTCTGAAATGAATAGACAACTTTTGCACACCCAGGCTAAACGAATTGTAAAAAAAACTAAAATTCACTCCACCCTAATATATATTCCTATACTTTACGGCTAAGAAAACAGGTTTGTGGTAAAAATGGCTCTTCGCTTGTTTGTGGTTTTAAAGCTGACAAAATTAAGGTTAGATTATGTCAAAACACATTAATTTAATTGCAGGAAGTAATTAAACCACAAAAACGCAAATTAAAAGACTAGAATGTTTTAAAAAACATTCTGAATGTTTTATTTTATTTTTTTTTAATAAAAACTTTCTGAATGTTTTTATTTTTATTTTTTAATTGTAAAACATGTACAGAGTGTTGCTACATCAACTATCTTATAGTCTGACTCGCAACGAAGTGCTGCTACATCGACTGATGGTTTGGTTTCGGCAGGCGGTCTATCAAATAATTAAAAATAAATTTTTTTTTTTCCAGTTTTGAAAATTAAAAAAAACTTAAAACTGACATTTTATGGTAAAAACTTAAAGATGAACATGCAAGAGTTTATATATATATATATATATATATATATATATATATATATATATATATATATATATATATATATACAGAGCCGGAACGAGCTTTTTTTGGTCTTTGAGATAACTTCCAGACATGGGGCAAACTCCAAACATTTATATGTTTATACTTATGTCAAATAAGGATGCTTTGCAAAAAATTGCGATGATTTGAGGCTGGGAACAAAAAAGCCCCAAATTTAGTGCCCCCCTGCCCCAAATATATATATATAAAGTGATTCTTACGCCAACACATAGGTCACTTTTAATTACTTTTGACTATCGACCAAAATTTGCGTGTTGGACGAAAGTCAAAACCATTAACTTAATTACAAATTAATCGTTTTTTTAAAAAAACCACAAAAACGCAAATTTAATTGACCAGAATGTTTTTAAAAACATTCTGAATGCTTTTAAAACATTCTGAATGTTTTTAACAATATAAACAATGTTTTTATTTTTATTTTTCTTAATAAAATGTTTTTACTTTTAATTTTTTTAATAAAATGTTTTTATTTTTATTTTTTTTACTGTAAATCATGCGCGGAGTGTTGCTACATCGACTATCTTATAGCCTCACTCGCAAGGGAGTGCTGCTATATCGACTGACAAATAGCCTGACTCGCAAGGGAGTGCTGCTACATCGACTGACAAATAGCCTGACCCGCAAGGGAGTGCTGCTACATCGACTGAGGGTTTGGTTGGGGCAGGCAGTCTATCAATTGTTAAAAAAAAAAATTCCGGTCTTGCATTTTAATTTTTACTTTTTGTCAACAAAATATGGAAAAAACTTTTGGACAACATATAAGAGTTCTATATATATATATATATATATATATATATATATATATATATATATATATATATATATATATATATATATGTATATATATATATATATATATATATATATATATATATATATATATATATATATATATATATATATATATATATATATATATAGGGCTACCATATGAAATTTTGGAAAAATCAGGACATCATGTCTTTTTTAACCTGTCAAATCAGGACAAATATAAATAAGCAGAAAGTCTAAATCAGGACAAAAGCTCGTCACACTAAAAGTGAAAATGACAAAAAGTACAACATTAAAAACCAGCTTTATTTTACATTTTTGTAATGACTACAAGAATTATTTCTTTTCTTTGCTTTTAAACCAGTCATATTTTTCACTAGAGTGTACTTTTTTCAGAAACAACTGGTCATTTTTTATCTTTTCATAGAACTGTGAGCAATTGAGATCAATATTTAACTTACAAAAAAGCAAACTTTTCACAGTAGAAACTAGTAAAGAACCTCTTTCACGAGACCAAATATTGTTCATCATTGAAAACACCCTTTCCACAGCAGCTGAAGTTCCAGGAAGACTGAAAATGTATTCCAACACCAGTGAAAAATTTGCTACTGAAATGCCCTTTCCTCCAAAATGTTTCATCATCATGACCCATTTTTCTTCACAACTCATATCATCAGATTTCCAAGTTTCAGAATTAGTTGACAAGTATGCCTTGACCAAAACAACTTCATCAAATAGTTCATCAGTATTTATTGCTGTACGTCCAATTTTTCGGTTAATTCTTTCTGCAGCTTCTTCCAACTCTGGAAATGTTATTGCACTGTTTTGAATCCACATGAACTTTTCAGCATCAACAAAGCTATCTTTCCAAAGTTCAATATAAGAAAGACATCTCTCGTAAAAACCAGTAAATTCTTTTTTGACAGCAATTTCGTCAAAAATTCCGTCTTCAAATAGTTTTGCAAGTATCTTTTTAGCTTTCAGTGGAATAAACTTATTCTCAAATCTCTCCTTCAGATTATTCTGCAATACTTTTATCTCATTAACAATATCACATGCACTTGCTCTTGTTTTTTCAATTCTCAGAATTGTTTTGTTGAATGTCTGAAGCTGACCATGCCTTATCATGTCTGCTACCACTGCCATTTCTGCCAGCACTGCCTAAAATTGCAAGAAAATAGTAAAAATTGAATGGAGAAGTTGGACTTGCCAAGTCAACATTTTTCTCTTTGCTTTACTTTTTAGTTTTTGTCAAAATGATATTTTTTTCTTTTTTGTTATGGTTTTTTAAAAATCAGGGCATTTTGGCACCTGATCAGGACAGTCAGGACAGACCCTTCAAATCAGGACTATGGTAGCCCTATATATATATATATATATATATATATATATATATATATATATATATATATATATATATATATATATATATATATATATTCATATATATATATATATTCATATATATATATATATTCATATATATATATATATATTCATATATATATATATATTTATATATATATATATATATATATATATATATATATATATATATATATATATATATATATCTAAATAAATTGTATCTGTAATCAATTTTTCTATCACTAGTAAACATCTATTTAGTTGAAAACAACAACTGCAAGAATCACAAGTCTACTAAGCAAATGTAGCTCTTTATTTTAAATTTTTCAATACTCAAGCATTTTTAAGTATTAATAAATTGAAACTAAATCAAAATTGATTTAGTTTTAAAATGATTGAGTCAGTAAACTCACTACTTCTTCTTTCTCATTTGTGATCATTTTATAGTGAACATTTTTCAAGTATTCTATGAGAAAGTGGGACAGCCTTATAACCCACTGCCTCAGATTTTCTAGGTTTTTTGTCAAAATCTCAGCACTATCAAATTGATTTTTGAGATAAAGTTTTTTAAAACCAGTTATTTTGGTGACATTTTTTTTGTTTTTCATCCATCTTAGTTATGATTGTAAAACAATTCATGGGATTAAGCTGAAAATTTTAATCAGTAGGGTTTTGAAGATGAGGAACCTGAACTTGTTTATTTTAAAAACAATGGGGAACAAAATCAAAATGGACATGTTATTTCACCTAGAATCTATATGGGAAAATGTAAAAGATCAAAAAAGGATACCTGGGATCTAAGATAACATTACATTTTGATAATTTTTTTTTTTTTTAATAAATTGACAACTTTAATGAGTGTTTTGGTTAAAAATTTAGATGGTTTTGAGGATTATTTGTAAAATTAAAAAAAATCAACAACAAAAAATCTAGTAAGTGACAGAGGCTGATATTTGACAGGGGCCGGGATCGATAAAATATATCCCAGGCTAGGTTTGTGACCAGGACTGCATAAACATTTATACATCCTAAAGTATATTTTTTAATTCAAAATTCATGTTTTATTTTGTATATATCTTGCATATATAAACATCATTATAATCAACACGATCATTATAATCATCATCATCATCATCTACATCATAATCGTCTGATCATCTTCTCTTTCAGCAAATACTACACCATATAAATACTAAAGTTTATATAAATATGAAAGGATATAGTATGTCAGCATCTAAATAAATAGCAAACATATATGTTTATACCCATAATATGTATGCATAAAGCGCATCTCTAAAGCTTTTATTCCTTCTGGACTAAAAGTTTGGAAGCTAATATTCCTACTCTTCAATTTTAAGTCAATCCTTATTCTACTCCACATTTTTCACCATCTTGAGCGCTATCAAACATTAATCATTTTTTTCATCTTTTTTACAAGAACATCTCTCTTAAGAACAAATGTCCTTTTATTATTCCAAGAAGCTAATGTAAAAAGGTCCTGTCTGATGTTA
The DNA here is from genome assembly GCF_038396675.1 of Hydra vulgaris. NCBI lineage: Eukaryota > Metazoa > Cnidaria > Hydrozoa > Anthoathecata > Hydridae > Hydra > Hydra vulgaris. Next base: position 31,186,159 of record NC_088929.1, read on the forward strand.
AGCTCTGTTATTCTCTAACAAAACTTACTAAAAAAATCAACACAAGTCATTTTTACATGTTCCTTAAAGCGATTTAATTGAACCAATAAATATTTGTTTCTTTTTAGATACTAAGGACATATTTTGCCAGGTAGTATTTTACAAAAACAGAAGAAATAATAAAAATTAAAAGGAACAAGTTTTGTATTAGTCATTTGAACATCAGTTGTTCTTTATTGTTGATCACACTCTTTATAGTACATAAGCATAAACTTATAGACATATTTTAGCTCAGATTCGTAATAAAATAAGCACATAATTAACAGCCTTAAATTACATTCTTTTTTCCCAGGGATGTATAGTTATCAATTTTTCAATATCTTTTTCCTGTTTTAAATTTTTCAATACTCAAGCATATTTTAAGCATTAAAAAAATTAAAACTAAATCAAAAAGAAAAACTTTCTTTTCTGTGATTGAGTAAGTAAACTCACTACTTCTTTCTTTCTCATTTGTGGAACCCATAGTTCATTCATGGGAATGCAGGTTCATGCAACTGTTGTCCAGCATCAAACCACAAACCTCTTGGTTCTGGCTCAGAACCCAGATATTTGTGGTTTGATGCCAGCTTTAGCCTAATAAGCAACACATAAGCAAGATCGGTAAGGAAATGAACTTTCTGATTAAATGCTCACTAAAGCTTACTAAAACTTTTATAGTGTTACTTCTTCTACATCAGACCTACCTGATTATTATTTTTCAACTAGATCTTATTTTCCTACCTGCTGGATAATGGCATATGTGATTACAATTTTTAAAAAACTCTATAGTTTGCTTGACCCCTCAAAGTATCATCCAATCAGTCTTTTTACTATATTAGTAAAGTCTCTGAATCTTTAACAAACTTCCAATAATCTTGCTCTAATTCTGATTTGTTAACCTTTGGAAAGTTTTTAAAAATAACAAATCTTTTCTTTTTAACTGTAGTATTTAAGCCGCCCTTAATTGATAACATTCTCCTTTTTTTCTAATAAATTCTCAGGTACCACAAGGTTCCATCTATGATCCCATGTTGTTTCTCATCTATATTAGGAATCTTTCTGATAATCTTACCTCTAAAGTGACTCTAATTACTGATGATACAGCTATATACTCTAGTCCTGATAAAAATTTAACAGTTGAAAAAACTAAAAAAAGCGAAGCAGAAATTACCATTACGAAAAAAACAAGACTTAACTGGAATTGGTCACTTGGAAAAAAAATCGAAAAAGTTAATTTTATTCAGTTCCAGAACATTGTCACTTGTTTTAATCCTTTATATTTTATAATGTACCTGAACTTGTATACTTTTATAAATTTATGTTCTTTGTATATAAATATTAATATTTTAATGATTTGATACATGGTTTAGTTTTTTTTTACTGAATTGGACAAAAACATAAGTTTTGTTCCAGACAGAAGTCGCCTAAAATTTCTTATTGACTGTTTTCTTATTAAAAAAACACAATTAATTAACTTCTTGTCTTTGATAAAAAAATTTATTATCTTAACCATTAATAATGGATAATATTCCAAAGTTTTCTAAAAATTGATTTATAACATCTAATGCATTTTTTATTGAAACCTGTTTGATTAGTTACAATAATTCTCAACTTACTTCGGCACTTTTTTCTACCAAAACACTCATTAACATATATATTTCAATAGAAGAAAAAAAAAACATATATATGATGCTACCTTGTTACCCGAGCCTCCAATTCATTCAACTTCACATTTAAATGCTACATGAGTCTAGCATGGTCTATTACATTTTCTCAGATAGATAATACTTAAAACGCAATCACCGTTTTGATTCAGTTTCAATTATTTTTATGAAATAAACATTATACTAAGATTCCTCATCTATAGAAATTTTATTTTTTTTCCTTCTGATCAACAATACTTAAAACAACACCAAAGCCAAGATGGCAGCCAAACAAAAAAAATCCTTCAAAATAGCTTGAAATAACTATACCTCAAAACAAATTTGATAACACTACTAAAATTTTACAAGATGATCTATGTGGTTCACATTACTATTTTGACAAAGTATGAAGAAAATCTGGGAAGGTGAGTTACATAGCTGAAAAATTTGTTTTATTACTGGATACCTCAAGTTTGTTTGAAGTTGTAAATAAACAAATATAGGCAACTTTACTTCTATCTATTACCAGAGGTGTTGCTTAAATAAAATCAAAAAATTATTCTGTACAAAACAAATGTTTTTATTATATATTTTATATAAAATAATGGCAAAAAACTACAACCAAAATGTTTTATATTATATGCTACTTTTTATAATATATATTATATTATACTTATAATATATGCTACTTTTTATAAAATAAAGTAGACTAATCTATTTTAAGTTAAAGTTCACACTTTAACAACTTTATTATTACCTTTTATTCCTAATATAAAACTTAAGTATAACTGGTGTGAAGAAATAAAATTTATAAGGAGTTTTATAAAAAAAAATTAAGCAAATAATTAAAAAAAAAATTTAACCTTTGTTTTTAAAATCCCCTTTTTTTCTTCTAGACATACAAGAGCAAAAAACACCCATTTGTAATATAATAAAAAACAATTTTTAAATTATGCAACAAAAAAAAAAAAAAAAAAAAAATCAACTGATAATTAGTTGTGTAATGTGTTTACCCATTTCTAAAGGTAAATATACGTAAGTACGTATATAATTTTGTAAACTATCAACCAAATAATAAATGCCATAAGGATTAGCACATTAAACGAATGTATATATATATATATATATATATATATATATATATATATATATATATATATATATATATATATATATATATATATATATATATATATATATATATATATATATATATACATGTATATAATAATAATAATAATATTATTATTATTACTATTATTATTAATAATAAAATAAAAATAACAATTAATAACAACCGGTTTTATTAGGACTTGAATTAATATGATACTTAAGGAAAATTAAATAGTATCCGAACAAATGTACAGAATGTATAGAAAAATACCTTTATTTTGAGCCATTATTATCGTTATGTTTTTAGTCTACACAGATTGTTTTTAAAAAAGATATTCGAAACCTTTAAAAAAAAATACAAATAATGAAATATTTATTTTAGGAGTTCGACTTGCTTGTTGCTAAGCCGAGAATAATAAATATCTTTAAAGTTGCAGCTTTAAACTTATAAGCAAACATAAGAAAGCACACAAAGTTTTATATTAAAAAAACTTAATTTAAAAAGATTATCTTTATAACGATTTTTTTACAATTTTTTTTTAATTTAAATTATTTAATCAGTAAGATAATTAATTGGATTGTTTTTCTCTTAAAAGACTTGCAAACGTATATATATTTTTTTCTTAAACTTAGTTTTTTTAATTTGTTTTAGTAAAATGTAACATATGATTGACAGATTCTCATAATCAAATTACTTGATTTCGCAAAACAATTTCTTGTTTTATTTTTAAACTTATCTCTTTTCTACTAAATTTAATTTATACAATTATGTATAAGACATTTCTTTGTTTTGATTGAAATTTCGCGACTTGAGCTCGTTGGATAACCGTTTATAAACCGAACAAAGATCAAAAAAGGGCGTTTTAATCATGATAGATTTATTACCGCAGTAAAATATTTTTAAATAAATCAACTTGTTTATTTACAATTGACCTTTAAACTTTTATTCTATATACTGTTTTCCTTTAACGAGCTGATGATACTGGTAACCATACTCTAACTAAAATTATTTACAATGTAAAATAAGTTATAATAAATTTAATGAATATTGTTTTCAACTTCGAGGTTTAAGTTTACATTGAAGTTCATTAAGTTTTTAACAAATGAAATTGAGATTTCATGAAGACAATTCTTCCTAAATTAACTTAGAAATCGTTCTTACACTTTTTCGTTACGGCTTATTTCTTTTTAAAACCGTATTTTGATTCTTGCTAAGCTGGATAAGCTGCAATAGTTTTAAGAAAGTCGTAACATTTTCTTGTGTAAGTTGCGTAACGTAACCTCGGTTGTACAATAACAGGGTGTTTCATATTTTATCAATTTTTGAAATTGAACTCGCGAATCGATTTATAAATTGACCATTTATATGAAAATAAGTTTGAGCAAAAAAAAAATATTTATAAATAATTTTTAGGGTCCCCGCCAGTTCGATTTTTAGCAAAAATATTGGGTGTTTTAAAGAATTTATAATTAAAGAAATTATTCTACAGAATCTTCTGAAATTGGTGAAAAATCCAAATTTTTCTTTACAAAAACCAATTTATAACTCGGTGGCTTATTTTATAACTCGGAGGCGTATCTTAATTTTTTCAACATGCTACTTTTGTTAGATTAATATTTAATCCAACATATAATATTTAAAAGAATAAAAAATTTTATAGGATAAATTTTAAGGTCAAAAATATTGGATGTTTTAAACGCCTAGTGGGGGCTAGGCGTTTAAAACATCCAACATTTTTGCCCTTAAAATTTATCCTATAAAACACCCAACATTTTTGACCAAAATCGAACTGGCGGGGACCCTAAAAATTATATATATATATATATATATATATATATATATATATATATATATATATATATATATATATATATATATATATATATATATATATATATATATATATATATATTTTTGCTTAAACTTATTTTCATATAAATGGTCAATTTATAAATCGATTTGCGAGTTTAATTTTAAAAATTGATAAAATATGAAACACCCTATAACATAACCACCAAGGTTTATGTTGTAAAAAAAGGTGGTGGAATAATAAATAAAACAATGATAATAATAAAACAAAATAAATTAAAACAAATATATAAATAATAAAACAATAATAATAAATAAAACAAATAAATTTATGCAACAATTCTTCTCAGTGACGGATCCAGAATTTTTTGGTGTTTGAGCTAACTTCCAGACATGGATCAAACTCCAAACATTTGTATGTTTATACTTATGTCAAATAATGAGGTTTTGCAAAAAATTGCAATGATTAGAGGCTGGGAACAAAAAAGCCCTTTGACTTCATCACCCCCCCCCCACCCCGCCCCAAACGTGAGGGGCAACAAGTTGATAAAATATTTTTTGTACTATTCTCAACTAGACTTATATTTATGTGTAAATTTTAAGTTTCATAGTATTATCTCTTAGCGTTCAAAAATTATGACCATATAAAATTTGTAACCCCCTCAAGTTGTTAATTTTGGTTTAAATGGTTAAAACTTTATAAGGTCATAATTTTTGAACGCTGAGAGATAATACTATGAAACTTAAAAATTATTAATGAGTACAAGTCTAGTTGAGAATAGTACATAAAATATTTTATAAACATGTTGCTTCTCACGTTTGGAGTGAGTGTGAGTGTGTGTGTGTGTGTGGGGGGGGGTGGATAAAGTCAAAGGGCTTTTTGTTCCTAGCCTCAAATGATCGCAATTTTTTGCAAAGCCTTATTATTTGACATAAGCATAAGCATGCAAATGTTTGGAGTTTGCTCCATGTCTGGAAGTTAGTTATCTCAAGTAACAAAAAAAGATAGAATCCTGATTGTTGTACAACATTTCTACAATTATTGAAAATCAAGCTTAAAGCTTGGTTTCCAATAGTTCTAGGAATGTTGTACAACAGTTGCACAATAACTTTGTTTGATTATGGAAACATTTTCTAGCACAATTAAACGTCAGTTGTACAACAAAATTATTGCGAAAATTGATTTGTTTCTATATCTGCAACAACTATGTTTTACAACAAATATTTTATTGCACAATAGACAGTTGTGTAACTTACGCTAGAAAATGTTTTCATTATAAACCAAAGTTGTACAACTTGTTGCACGACGTTCCTACAACTATTGGAGGCCAAGCTTCACGGTTTTAATAAGATACTTCGTATATTGAGCCGGGTAATTTCAGTTGGAATGGTGCGCTACAAAATTCTCAATTTTTCAAGGCTAGCACGTTTGTAGGGTAAACCCAAAGTTAGTAAAATAAATTTTTTTAGCATATTATAACCAACTTAAATTTATTCACAGGTTTTCATTTAATAATCTTTTAGAGTTCGAAAATTATAACAATTTACCTCATTTTGGGCACGGAAATTTTAAAAAGTTATAATTTTTGAACGTTAAAAGGTTATTAAACGAAACTTAATACATGTTGGTAAATTTAGTATAATATGCTTAAATATGTATTTTATGAAACTCATCATCCTCACATTCGGGGTAGAGCAAGCGAAATTTTTGGGGTATTCATCAGCTCCCAAACTCTAAACGCCGCAATTTTGTATAAAAAATGAACATACTTAAGTTTGGAGTTTGCACAATGCCTTAATTGTGCAAACTCTAGATGTGTAATTTCAGAAACATCAACAGAGTCTCCCTACGCTACAGATTACATGATATATAACAAACTAATACCCATAAACTACAAAATAAGTAATAACACAAAATAAACACTGGTTTAAAGCGCTTTTGATGAATTAGCATTAGGTGTTACTTAGTTACTAGTAAATAACCCTTAATATTGTAATCTTTTACTCAGCTCAATACTGTGAACTTCAAAAAATGTTGTGTATTTATTTAAGAAAATAAACAACTTATTAGTTTTTAGTCCTACGTTTGTAACATTGGAAGTCTTTTGAAACAAATGCGACAATTGTTTAATATAAGTTTAACATAGAAAAAAAACTTTTAAAAGCGGACAGAATTTAAGTTTGTGCTTGTTTTAATTTCATATTATCTTCTTGTCCATATCAAATCCCTTTTTATGAAAACTAGACAGCAACTAAAACCTAAAAAATTATAATCTACGTACTTTGTAAAAAAAAAAGTTCCTAAATTAATATTTAAGAAACAAAACTTGAATTGGAAATATCATTGAAGATATCTAAATTTTAATAATTTATTTGAATTTAGGTAACCTTAAAAATTCTTACAGTTATAAAGTTACATTTATAAATACATTTAATTATTATTGTTAACTAAATACATTTAATTATTATTGTTAACTATATTAAAATTTATTGTTATAAGTTCTTATAATTATAAAGATTTAAACATATATATGATGAAAACTAAGAAACATTTAGTATATTATTTTGACACATTTTTAGTTTTCTAATCAATTTTCATCATTTCGACAAATTCTTGCTCTGAATCCTCGATGCTGGTTAAAAGTGGAGCCATGTACGGTGTTATGCTCGGTTACAGTTGTTTTCGTGCCTTTTGGTTGTTTTTCTCTTTAAGTGAGATATTGTAGCATGTTTTCTCAATGTAGAAACTAAAATTTTTTAATATAGACTTTCATGTTTAAAATTAAAATATTTTAAAAGGTTATTTAACTAAGTTTGTTTATTAATAAACCTTATTTGTTTATTTATAAACCTTATTTGTAAAAATTTTAAAAACTAGTCGTTTTGTTTATTTATTAGTTTTATTTAAAAAAAAAAATTGCAATTTATACGACAGTGTACTTCAGACTAAAAAGTACTTACAAATGATAACACTTTTAAATTAACATTACATAATACTTTGTTAATGCAACTTTGTATTTAACTTACAAAACTTCAGAAAACATCATGTATGAAAACCTATAACTTACGGAATGATTTTTTTTATTACAAAATGTAAATAAGTAATTTATTTGAATGTCCAATTTAAATAAACTGCTACACCCTGATAAGCATTCATATTATTTCTTTGTATTACTATTATATGTTTTTACAATTAGGAAGAGAATTTTAAAAATATGTTAAGCCATATTGTTGATTGAAAATTATTTTAAGCGTCGTACAATATAATAAACTGTATATTATTTGCTAATTATATAAAAATCAATAGTTTACAAAATGGATTGTGTGCGTTTTGTGTGTTTAAGCTTTATCAAAAATCAAATCAAAGATCTGCTAACATAAAAATTTTAATGAATTCTTATAAATTGAAAAAAAAAAAATTCAATCGTTTCAGATTGTTGTACTAATGTGTATACAGTTTCATTAAACGTAATGTAGTTTCAGCTAAGTTAAAAGTTAAAAAGTTGTAATAAACATAAATTAGCTTCATAATGACCAAATCATAAGTTTTTTTTAAATAAGAGTTTTTTATATTGGTTTATCATTCTATTGGTTATATATTGAAGCATCCCGTACTTTTTTATTAATATTAAAAAGGTCAGAGCTAACGATTTTTATGTTTTTTGCGGAATAAATTAAGAGTGGGTACTATTCAATTTATCTAAATAAAAGAAACATTTACTTATTTACTACAATTCTATATTTTTAATGGTATAGGACCACCACTTTTTTTTTGGTCAAAGTTTAATCATTAGCCAGGACCTAAGAAATTAGCCTAATATTTCAGTAATCTTGGAGAAGCAAATAAAGTCTCTCAGGTTTTCTTAAAATCAAGTTCCAATATTAAATGCTAAAAGAAAAGAAAACACATTAGTTATCCTAACTTCCTTTCTAATTTAATCTCTTAACAAATAGATAGCACCTCCATTATATCCTTTATTTGTAACTGTACTAATTTCTAACTGTACACAATTAATGGATTTAAAGGCAGTTTCTACACCATGGAATGTAGACCGCTAAAATATTTCATTTGAAATATGTTCTGCAAGCTTATTCTTCAAAATATTTTGGTTTTTTATTATCGATTGACAGTTAAAGAAATTTAATAATATTAATAATAATAATAATAATAATAATAATAATAATAATAATAATAATAATAATAATAATAATAATAATAATAATAATAATAAAACAACAATAACAATATAAAATAACAATAGCAATAATAACAATAAAGTGCTGAAACAGGAGTAGCTGAGCCTGACTTGTCAAGTTATGACCGCCGTATTTTACGACGCATAATACCAATTGTTCTATTAGCTTTATTGAATGCATAATTAACCTGTTCTTTCCATTTCAAATCATTAGATAAATCAGACAACATAATACCCAAGGCTTTCTGACAGTAACTCGATGCAATAAAGTGGACTGAGCCATCTTTCGTTGTTATGATGTAGCTGAAGTCATTATTGTTTTTGGCAATACGCATTATTTTAGATTTTGCGTAACTTAATTCCATCAATCAATCATTACACCACTGAACGACCAGATTATTATCATTGTGAAGAGTTTTATAATTATTTAAATTGTTTATTTCAGCAATAATTGTGTATCATCAGCATACAATTTACTTTGGTTTTGCAGCATTTTGCATAAATCACTAATAAAAATTATGAACAATAATGGACACTGTCTAGTGGTACTTCACAATTACAAACGCTCAAAAAGATACATATTTATATGATAGTTTTCTGGACCTTCAACATTTGTTGATCCCAATTTATTCCTACAAACTTGGTAATAATTGAAAAATTGTTAAATTTACAATTATGCAATTACTATTATCTGCTACTAATTTATTATAAAAAAAAATTTTTATTATTAGTTATTTTTATTGAAATGTCTGCAAGGCTGACATTTCTACTAGATATCAAAGAAATCTACAAAAATAAAGCTGAGGAGGTACATTTTTTTTTTTTTTTTTTTTGTTCCTTATTACAATAATAAAAGTTAACAAGTCAAGATATCGTTAAGAAATAAATAATAAAAATAAATATAAAGAACGCGGATACTCAAAGAAGACCATCAGGTTTTGTCACTGAGAAACCGCTAATTGCTTCTGGAAAATAATAAAGAATATAGATTAAATATATACATATACTAATATAGATATGAGATTTTTATAAAAATTTAAAATTTAAAAGTAGATTAGTATATTTTCAGTTGAAAAAATGAGTTTTTTAAGATTTTGTTTAAAATAATCAAAATTAAATTCTTGAGAAAAATCTTTAGAAGTATTTAGAACTATACTATTCCATAAAAATGGTCCGCGAAATGAAATAAAAAATTTTCCAAAATTGGTTTGAGAAAATGGTTGTCGAATTAAATTATTGTTCCTTAAAATATATTTATTTCTATCTCTTTGTAAATACAAGTTGCGAAAAGAAACGGGTGATAGGTGGGTCTTGCATTTATACATAGAAAAAAGAATATTAAAAACATTTAACTCATATATATTGAGTGCTTTCATATAAAAGAATATTGGCGTGAGCAAAACGGTCCTTGAAATTTATAAGGCGTGCTACATGTTTCTGTTGCCGATAGAGAGGTTTAAGTTTACTTTTATAAGTGCCACCCCAAACAATGTTTGCATAATTAATATGGCAATGATTTAGCGAATAATATAACTGAATTAAGGTGTGTTTATCTAAAACGTTTCTTATTTTGTATAAAATGCCTATACTCTTTGAAATTTTACTGCACAAGTTAGCAATGTGGCTTTTCCAATTAAGATTTTCATCGATATATACACCTAAAAATCTTGTCACTAGAACTCTTTTAATAATTATGTTATCGATAAAAAGAAAGGGTAAGTTGCTTTGCAGCTGGTGCTTTTTACCATAAGGATGAAAAAGAATCCATTTAGTTTTATCAATATTTAATGATAGTTTGTTTAATCTAAACCATTCGGAAATTTTGGCTAGTTCAATGTTCATGTAAAAATGTTTTTATGAGAAAGAAATAAGTTAGAATCATCAGCAAATATAATTGTCATTAGGTTAGAAGCTTTTGGTAGATCATTAATAAATATTAGAAATAGGAGGGGCCCTAATAAGGATCCTTGAGGAACTCCACATGAAATATTTAACAAATTAGATGATACGTTATCATCCGCATAAACAAATTGTTTGCGATTATTTAGGTAACTTTTAAGCCAAATTAATATATTTCCAGTAATTCTGTACCACTCCAACTTTTTAAAAAGAATTTTGTGATCAATAGTATCAAAAGCTTTTACCAAGTCAATGAAAACACCTAAAGTAAATTGAGAATTTTCAAATGAGTCAGATATATTTCTTGTAAATTGTAAAATGGCATGTTCAGTGGAATTGTTTTTTTGGAACATTTTTTTGGTACATAAATACAAAACCTTCTTCAAATGAAAAAATTGTATAAAAATTATAAACATTTATCAAATAAATCCGTAAAAATTAAAAATATTATTATTTGTATCTGGGCGCTGATGTGTAACAATTTTGTTTACTCGGCTACGCAAAAGTTGAGCAAATATTTCTTTTCTAAACTGGATATTCGTACATTTTTCGCTGCGTTGGCGTATAGTTAAGGTTGCGCTTCACAATGGGACGTAGGGTGGCCAAAATTGAAATATTTTATACTTTTTTACAATTTTCATATGGTTGGTTCATTTGCTAAGACATTCAAGATGAAAATGTGAAAATATCAGATTTTTAAAAAAATATCAATAACAAGATATTTAGTTACAAACTGAAACTTTTCGTCAAAAAAGGGGACCCAAAAGAAATTTTGTGGGTAATGTTCCGACCAATTTATATAGAAATAATTGTTATATATTTCTCAGACATATATACATTGATTGAAAGGCCATTAAGGCTAGTTTTAGATAATTTAAGTTAAAAAAATAATTGAATGTAGTTGTGAAAGTAGGGCCAAAATATGAAAAAATATCGTAAAGTGATAGGATACTTTAACTTTAGGGAAGTAGGAAAACTAATTTACAATTCTTCACAAGGTGGTCTCAGCATTTGTTGATGCTAAATTTGCTCAAGAAAAATTTAGTGAAAAATGTAGCCGCATCTTTTCGCCCTTTTTTGAATGAATTATTTTTTAGAGACGCAAGGTCTTTTTAAAATGTTTTTTTTCTGCATCTTTAATGAGTGTTGGATCCAGATATGTCATAACATATGAATAATAAAAGATGATTTTAAGAAATTTGAAATCTTTCGATGGATTTGAATTTAGTATAAGATAATAAATTAAAAGATTTTAATAACTTATTGCCCTCGCATTTGGGCAAGGGGGTAAACCTTTTAAGGGTATTTTGTTCCCATGCTCCAAGCATTGCGATTTTTTGCAATGCTATCTCGTTTAATACATTCGTTTATTACATAATGTGTCATTATAATTAAATACTATTCTGTAATTCTATTGTGTAAAGCTATAGAAGATTTGATAACGACTATGTGCATATTGCCTATTGTGTTGAATTTAAAGTTTGGCGCGTAACCAAGGAGTATAAACAAATGTATGGTGAAGCAAAAAAACGTATACACCTTTTAATGTTAAGGCATTTGGGATTGAGAATCGACGAGCCAAGAGCAGAAGGACCTGGTAACAGTACTACAGGAAACGTTTGCAGAAGAGCCTTCAAAAATCCTAAAATTTTATGCGAAATCCTTGGAATTAGCGAGGAACTCATAAAAAGGTTTCGTACAATTTTAATATTCATTAATAGTAACCATGCTGTTCATCCTAAAAAATTCAGCAACTATAACAAAAAAACATATTAAAATTTTCTTAGAAAGTTATGGAAGCTGGTTCAAAATTCCTGAAATAGTTCATAAAATATTGGCACATGGGGGAGAAATTGTTTTAAATTCTCCTGCTCCCGTAGAAGCTTTGGGTGAAGAAGCACTAGAGTGTCGCAACAAAATCACTAAAAAAGATCGGCCGCAACATTCTCGCAAGTGCTCAAGAGAACGAAATTTATTTGATGTATTTACACGTGCAATGAACTCATCAGATCCAATTATAAGTACATTATCTTTAAGTTCAAGATCTAAAAATAAATCTTATATTCGTCCAAAAGAAGTTACAGACCTTTTAGTACTAGAAGAAGTAGACGTTAATACAAGCAATGACAAAAATGATGATGACGCATCAGATGATGACAACGATATTGATTGATTTAATGAAAACTTAAATATAGGTGTAGAAATTGATGATGATTAAAATAAAAAATAACAATAAAGGAAAATCTTTTATTTGAAAATTATAAATAACTTCAAAAACATTACTACAAAAAAAAGAAAGAAAAGTTTAATCAATGTTGTTTTTTCTTAAAAATTACTTACTTGAACTTTTGAAGTAACTTGGGAGGTTGGGGGCAGAAACAACTTTCTCTCCGCCACCGCCCCCCCCCCTCTCGACCCTTAACAATTTTTAAAGACACGTTTTTTTTATTTTAAAGATGAATTATAATAATTTTAAAGTAAGTTTTGATATAGTATCTAAATTATATTTAATTTTATCTAAAATATATTTGGTGTTTGAACCGAACCCCCTCCCCGGTGAAAAATCTTATTTGCGCTAATGGTACAAAATTAAGTTTCTAGAAAACTGTTGATTAAAATTATGTGAAATTTTGAACATACATACTTAGCTATATAGATTTTATTTAAATTTAAAAAAAAATGAAAAAATAATTTTGGCCACCCTTTTGTATGTAACCGTCCCATTGCGCGCTTGAGTTACCCAAAGCTTACGCAAAAACTTGCGCAAATATTTTATAATTGCTTGTAATATAAGAAGTAGCTTATACTATTTTTCCTTTTTTTTGTTTTGTTTTGAAACGTATATTTCAAAACAAGCAAAGTCAAAAAATATGTATAATTTGATTTGGGGCTGCACTCTAAATGAGAGTCTAATAAATAAAGACTGTGATATTTAATAAATAAAGACTGTGATATGGTGGGTTTAAACCTGAAAATGCACGGAGTGGTTTCAAAAATACTGGTATATTTCCACTCGATCGTTCGCAAATTTCTTCTAAAAAAAACTTCCATTGGTGCTGTGTTTCAAGCTGTCGAAAACAACAATATTGAAAATTTCTAGTCCATTAGTTATGGGAAATGCTACCAATACACCTAACACACCGTCAAGAATGTCAAATCGTGAATTTTTGCTTAAAAGCTTTGCTACTTTGAATAATGCTGTTCAACAAGTGGGCAAAGATTTCAAATCAGTGTTAAATATGCTTCGAGATCAATTGACACCAACTCTAAATAAAAGAGTTTAAAAAAGTAAGTGAATAAAGCGACCAGCTAATTATAATATGACTTTGGCGGATGCCATAGCTTACGATGAAGCTGAACAAGCATCAAAAAAACAAAAATTAGATGAACAAGCTGCAAAGAAATTTACTAGAGAACAAAAAAAGATTTCCGCTGCTACTCAAAAAGCGAAAAATACACAGAAAAGAGAAGAAAAAAAAAGTTGAGGCAAAGTCAGTCGTCTAAAATACCACGTAAAAAAGGCATAAAGACAAAGAATCAATTAGAAGACCCTCATTTTCCTCAAGCTTCGAATAACATTTTAGTATCTGATGATCTTCTATGTTATTCTTGCGAAATTAATTGGACAAATAACTTAGATAACCAATGGCTTGCGTGTGAGCAGTGTTCAAATTGGTCATGCATTGAATGTGTCTTTGATTATCGTCCAACCATGAAATTTATTTGTAACGAATGTGTATAAAATAATATATATTCTTTTTTTATTAAACGATTTCATTTTTTTAATGGATTAAAATAACTATTTATTTTAATCCATTAAAAAAATGAATTAGGGACATAAACACCTAATTCCGGATGAAAACAATATTTTTTAAAAATAAAATGAAAGATAGATTTATATTGCAAAAATAATATTTTTTATATCGTTTGACTTGTCTTGTTATGAAGTTTATTTATTTAAAAAAATTATTTCAAAATTCTTTATATTGAGCTAGTTATGACAATTTAAGTCCTAAACCATCCGGAATTAGGGGTTTTTACGGTATGTCAATAAAGAACAAAACAATACGAAATAAATCACAGTAATACAAAAGCCATTTTATCATTTAAATAATTTGTAAGGTACCTCAAACGTAAGTCACTAAATATCCGAAATAACTTTTTTTTAAATGTGGTAATAAAACATGGTAAAAACTCGTTTAAAAAAGTTTTAGTTTAGTAGTCAACTTTGTACAAAATTTAAATGGCTTTCCAACCATATACAACATGATATGGTTTAAATTACAAAAAATCGTTAGAAAAAATTGATTTTATTGATTATGAGTTAAGAAATTTACTTAGTTACATCCATAGCAACTAAATTTTTATCGATATATTTATCTAAGAATTAAATTTAAAATAGTTGTATTTATTTTAGGGTTTTTACAATTTGAGAACCAAAGTTGTAAATCTGATAATGTTGTTAGTTAAAAAGAGAGAAGAAAATTAAATGTAAATTTATTTAAAGTTTTATAATGGCAAGGCATACAAGTTTAAAGAACAAAAATATTAAACGAGTGTTTCAAGGTATCAGATATATATAAGCCAGTTGATGTTGTTTTGGAACAGCCTGCAGAAGAAATAAACATTGATGGAATAGATACATGTTTCAGCTGTAATAAATTACAATAATAGTTTGACTGCAAAAGCAAATCATTCATATCTTTTTAACCAGATATGCAATAACTTCAAATCAGGGTTGTTTCTTTATACACAGAACTGCAATACCTTACTAGAACTAACCTTAGACTTGTTTTCATTTGAATATATTTATATTTTACCTTAAGTTTTTGCACCGATAATATCCTTTAAAATTAAAAGAGCTGCACATTTTATAAATAATAATTATTTTTTAGTTTTTCTAGTTAGGTTTTGTTTATTACACTATAATCTATCAGTGTTGTAAGTTTTAGCTTGTAATTTCATAAAACAACTGAGAAAATGTAGTTTTCTTTTTTATTGATTTTTTTGCATTTTATGCTGAATCAGCATAAAAAAGAGTAAATAAATTTTTATTTCAGCATTTTTAATTAAATTAAGCATTATTTAGCCTTGAAACTAATTTTGGTATGTAGAAAAAGTAAGAAATCATAAAATATTTTTTGTACCGCGTAACCACCGCATAGCAGTTTGCTGAACATTTTTTCGAAAAATGTTGCGAATACCATTTTTTAAAACTTTTGCGCACGTAAAAAAATAATAACTTTGAACGTTTTTGAATTTTAACATTTTGGTTTTATTAAATGAAATCAAATTAAATACGTATAATAATGTATCAGTCTTTATGTATTAGATTCTTATTTGGAGCGCAGCCAAAATGTAGAAACATTTATAGTGATAGGCAAAATGTAGAAACATTCATTAAGGTTTTTAATTTCGCAACAGACTATTTTTTATATGTTTTTCAGCTTTTTTCTATCTTGTTCTCTAAAATTCATTAAAATAATTATCTCTGCAATTATCTCAGTTAATCTTATTGTTTTTTTTTAAATTTTAAAAGAATAATTTACCTAATACAAACCTTTAAAATTAATGTAATGGTTGTAAGTCATGTCCTGTAAGTGTCGCCAGTGCTTAACGTAGCTTCTCAACCTTGCAAAGAATTAAAAATTGGCTGAGAACACGAAACACAAAAAACAGATTGGATTACATAATGTGCACAGAGAAATTCCAGTAAATGTTGAAAACGTGATTGACCGTTTTGTGAAGTCGGGAAATCGTAGATTAGAATTTGTTATATAAGTTGTTGAAATAATCAACAAATCGAATATGCTTTTTTAAGAACTTTTTTTTACAAATACGAAATACAAAAAAAAGTTTTTTCAAAGAATGTATAGGGGGGCCATCGCCCTTATCGCTCCCCATATGGATCCGCCCTTGTCACCAAATCAAATTGAAATTTCTAGCTTAAAGTTTAATGAGCATTTTTTGTTGCAAATAACAATGTTGCAAATAACAATTGCAATGTTGCAAATAACATTTTTTAGAATTTATGCGTACGTAAAAAATTAATAACTTTGATACTTTTTTTGCGCAAAGGGTTATGCATATATGATCCGAGCAAAACCGCGAGCAAATTTTAAAAGATATATTTAAACCAATAAAAGTTCATTTAAAGATATCTTGTGTCCTTTAGATAACTCACTTTACAATAAAGAGTTTTTATCTGAATTATCTCATGACAAGCTTTTCAGATCCTTTTAAATCTCTGAAGAAAAAAATTAATACAGATTAATGATATAGATTAATTAATTGCGTTATTATTATGCATTAATTAACGCAATTAATGCAGATAAATGAGTAGTAACATAATTATAGATAGTAACGAAAGTCTATTAGACATTCTTTATAAAGCCTTTAGTGTCTTCTTACAACAAGGAGTGTTTCTAGATCAATTAAAAATTGTAAAGGTTATCCGAATTTATAAACAAGTGGGTTAAAACATACCTTAATAACTACAGGCTAATTTCAGTTCGTTCAACTTTTTCAAAAATATTAGAAAGAACAATATATAATAGAACATTTAAATATCTTAACCAAAATAATCTACTGAGTACCAAACATTTGGCTTTAAATAAAATTTCAGCAAAGAAATTATTCAGTTTGTTTAGAAAATTTCAGAATCTTTTGAAAAAAAAAAACAAAAAAAAAAAACAAACAATATATGTTAGATGTCTTCATTTATCTATTTAAAGCTTTTGATATAGTTGACCACAATATATTAAAATGACGCAAATAACAATATGCTAAAATAGTTTCATAGTTACTTAACAAATAGAAAGGAATTTGTTCTCTGTAACCATGGTGTTTCACATAATTTTATTTAAGGTCCTTTTATCTTCTAAATTAAATTAATGATTTAAGTAAAGCAGTTAATTTGCTGTGTATTATGTTTGCAAATGAGACAAATTTATTTTTGTCAAAGAGTTATATTGATTAGTTGTTTTATGATATGAATAAAAAAATTAAACGCGTATCTGACTGTTTTAAATGCAACAAATTGAGCTTAATAATAATAATCTTTCATATTTTTCTTGGCATTTATCTCGATAAAAATGCAGCATGGAAAATATTGATTTCCAATGTCTATATATATATATATATATATATATATATATATATATATATATATATATATATATATATATATATATATATATATATATATATATATATATATATATATATATATATATATATATATATATATATACATATATATATATATATATATATATGTATATATTTGCAAAGTCTGTATATATATATATATATATATATATATATCCTTAATACAAGGGAGGGAGGAGGGGGAACATAAAATGGAGGGAGGAGGGGGGGAATTTGAGTCAAGATTTAATAATCGGGGGGGGGAGAGATGCTATGGTAAAAGAATAGTTAAATTGTTTTTGTTTATATTTTTTTATTAAAAACATAACAAAATAAACTTTATACAAATAATATGTGGCAGGAAATTTTTTTTATAATTTTATTTTTATTTTCTTTTTTTCATAAATTTCAAATATTTAATGGAGAATCCATGAAGACTCTAAATTTTCACCTGAATAACGTTTATAAAAAAAACTTAAACTGAAACTCAAGTTCTTTTGATTAAACTTTCTTATCAATATGATTTTTATAGCCTTCTTTATTTATTTACTGTAAATATCCTACTTACTCATTTTATCAAGTTTGAAGCACTTGTCACGCTTTGTTTTTTTCTAGGACTGTAAAAAGATAATTTTAATTTTATGCGAAACACTTTTCGTTTAAAACATTATTTGTTCAGGTTTGATATTTTTAGTACACAGTTTTCTAGATACATTTTTTACAATTTTGAAAAATTTAAATTATTTGCCGAGTAGTGTTTGGGTTTCTTTTCTCTTGTTATGAGAAGTAAATTAGAAATAAAATGAATAATTTTGTAAATCATTTTAATAACTGTTTTTAGCCTTTTTAAACCCGGGTTATGGTATCCTCATGTATCATCTTTAACTACAAAGGTTTACTTTTCTTTTTTTTTTAAACATTTTCTAAAGCTGTGTTTGAACAACTTAGAGTTGCTATAAATGAATTTCGACATAGTTCTACTACCACCCTTGGCTAACCAGAAACATCCGTGGCTAACCAGAATCGTCTAGATTTTGCCCTCAAAAATATTTCATTTTTATATTGAGGAGTTATTTTCAAACTATGCATTTAGATATAAGCTTTTCTCAATAGCCGCTTATATCATATTTGAATATAAGCGGCAAATATTATTTCAAGAGTATATATACTCTTAAAATATTATTTGCCGGTCATCTTTATTGAATGAACTGCTGCATTATCAGAAGTAGAAGCTAAATCTATTTTTGAATCATTAGAAATTATGGATGTATTTTCAGTTTTTTCTCTACCACCAAGAGAATGTTTGACGATTATTCTTAGACTACTTTTGATATGCGACTTATTGATCATCGCTAAATGTTTCGTGTTTAAATTAATAACAAAAGTTTCAAAACTTAAGAGTCTATGTTTGGTCTCACTTACTAAAAAACTTCTTTAGTAAAATGGCTAACTAGTAGCAAAATATAATTATGGTCAAAAACAAATTTTTCTTGAATTTTAGCAGCTCTAACATGAATAGTTCTGTCAATACTCTGATGAACTGTTTAGCGTTAGAAAATGCTATACAGAATAGGATGTTTTTGACACTACCTTGGTTTGGCAAATACATAGTTACAGCCCAAATTTACTTAGTTTTAATCAGTGGCTTAAAGGTCTTTAACATATAGAGGTTTGTTCCCAATAGATATCAAAAGTAGCGTTATCTCAAAAAGTCAAATTTTGTAATTGACGTTGTTTGAGACGAAGCCCTAGAATACGCACTCGTAGTTGTATGTGCACTAAAATTCAATACAAAATGCATTACATTATATAACATTTTAAGATTTTTATCATTGAGGAATAAATCATATAAATATATTGTGTATAATACAGCTTATTTATATAAAAGTAAGCTTATTTGTTACAGATAAAACTAAAAATAAACAGTTAATTCAACTGTTATTGATAAGAAAAACGCAACCGCCTAGAAACTTTTTTTATCAACGCGCCGTTATTTTAATCATTTACAAGACATTTTTAATTATTATTATTAAAAGTTATATTTATTTTATCTACTGAGTTATGTGTTAATGATACAACCGTTGTTACTTTAATAACTAATGACACAGTTGAATTTGCAAACTCTTTGGACAGATTTACTATAACCACGGAAATACGATTAAAAAAAGTTTCAACCGCATTATAAAGTTTCGGAACTAAGGTCGTAATCGTTTGTTTTTTAAACAAAAAAAGCTACATCAATACTGCACTTAGACATTTGAATTTTATTAGTTAACGCAAGTAGTTTTATGTTAAATTAATTTAAAAAAATAATACTTTGACTCTACAATACTACACAGCTGCGTAGTAAAATAAATAAATTCCTATAACAAAGTAACTACGTTGTGTAAAGATTCAACCGGGGAGTTAGTTTATTTTAAAATACTTTAACATCTCTTAAGGTAAATTAAACCCTGTCGGGCAAACAACTCAATTCCCAAAATATAATAACTCCTTTAGAAGCTCAAACAATGCAAATTATGAAAAAAGAACTTTAATGTATAATTTTAAATTAGTCTTAATTTTAAATACGTTTTTGTAAAATTTATGTAACTTTCATTTACATTATTATTGTTTTATGTTAAAAAACATACTTTGACAAAACTTAACAGCCCACCACCAGATAAAAATAACTATTGTAAAAATAAATAAATAATAATGACAAGTGAAATATTTTAAATCACAACACAAAACACTATATATGAATAAAGTTTACAAATGTATTATTAAAGGAAAAAAAATTGTTCATACACTTTAAATAAACTTTTACACATAAGAAAAAAATGTAGTGCACAAAAAAAAACATTAAAAGTATTAAGTTCTCATTATGTTCATTCATATAATGTAATATTAATTCTATATTTGTTATTTACACTAATTACATATAATATTGAAATACCATACTCATATCTTTACCAATACCATGCTCATATTTACAATACTATACTCATATCAACGTCTTTACCACCGTCAGAAACACACTATGCGTTTAATCAATTTTGCAGATTGATTATCACATGGAAACGAGAATACTCAATGTATACGAATTAAATGTATTTAAGGTGGTAGTACCCTTAAAGAGGAAAAAAATTTAAAACTTGATATTTTAACATTTGTGTTTTTCTGAAGTGTTAAATTAAATTATTTCAAAAAGTAACAAAATTAATTTTTTTTTAACCCCCTGCTTGGTAATTATGCGCTTAAATTAGCAAAATTTAGGGAAAAAAATGGACTTTTTTTAACAAGAATATCTAGGAAACCATTCATGTTTTACATTAGGGAAACATTCATGTTTTCTTTGGTTCAGCACATCACAAATACACTCAAGAATAGTTGCTGAAGATTTGAAAAAATTTCATTGAGCGGTTAAAAAGTTATCTTTGTTAAAAAATTAAAAAATGCACAAAAAGTCAATTGCAAAAAAAACGCAATTTAAAAAAATGCTAAAATTACATTAAGTTTTTACACAATAAAAACCACCGCTACTGTATGCAATATCTTCTTCTTTATTATGTTGGTCAATAAAACCTTTCTAAGGAACAAATTTAGTCATAAGCACAAAAAAAAACTATAAAAATTAGACTTGTATTTTTCAAGATATTGCAAGAAATGTATCTCCTTATGATACAGTACCTAATCTATTCAGGCCATTTAACTTATTTTTTTAAACTTTTTTTTTATTATTATAAGAGTAGACATAATAAATGAAGGAAAATTGTAAAAATTTAAATTTTGAAAAAAAAAATTTCAGCCGGTTTTTTGGGGTACTACCACCTTAATGTTTTATGTTTCATTTAATAGTGGAAAAACGATTTATTCCCTTTAGTTTTTAAAGATTTTTTTTTTAAATAAATACGCCATAAGAAATAATAATTTTGTAAATGAACCGCTTTGTAAAACAAGATTTAATCAATTTTGTATTTCATATCGTGCACTAATATCTGGAATAGGATTGTTTTACCAAATTTTGATTCGTCGATATCTTTTCCAGTTTTCAAAAATAAATTAAAAAATTTCATTCTATCAATTGAAAATATTTTTGAATACTTTTGATTACAATATATAATTAAAGTTTATGATACCATGTGTATATTTATATTATTTTTTTTTAAGTTTCTCTTAGTTTTTTTTTTTAAGTTTCTTTTTTTCTTTCTGGTATTGGAATACGTGTTGTTTTTGAAAAAAGATTCTGGCGATAAGATCATTAGGATCTTCTATCAGATATCTTTGTTTGTATTTCAATTTTATATACACTGTCTTCCAAAACATTAGCAACCAAACATAATAAAATATTTTTTTTACTTTGATTACTTATTACAGCAATTTTGTTTTTTTAATTACGCTTTAAATGAAAAAAATGGTTAATGTTACGTATAAGAAAAAAGATTTTAACATAATAAGACTACTTAAAAAAAAATAAACGTGAATTTTTGTTTGTATTGGTATTTTAACGCAAAAACGTGGTCCTCCAAAACATTTAGCAACTTTTATAAAACTACCCTAAAAAATGTTCAATAGTTAAAAAATCAATAGTTAATGGCATATCCTTTACCTTTTAGGATCAAGGAACATCTTCTCGGCATCAACTCTACGAGTTTATTAATTTTTTTCTTGTGTAATCTCATTCCATGTGGTTTCAATAGCTTTATATAGCTCATCGGCGTTTTTGAAGGGTCCTTTGTGTTTTAGAAAGAGTTCAACTTGGTACCATAAATTTTCAATCGGGTTGAGATCAGGTGATTGAGCTGGCCATTTCATTACTTTAATTTAATTTTTTTCAAACCATTCTTTAACGAGTTTAGAGGTGTGTTTGGGGTCGTTGTCTTGTTGAAATGTCCATAAAAGAGGCATATTTATCTGTATGAGGAACCTTTTTTCCTTGAGAATATCACAACAAACATACTGATCCATAATGCCATTTATTCGGTAAATAGGTCCAACTCCACTAAAACCAGAAAAACAACCCCAAACCATTGCACTTTTTCCACCACCATGCTTGATTGTTCCTCTTGTGTATTTAGGATCTAAGCGTTTAGCTTTAGGTCTACGTACCTTTAAATTTCCATCAGGACCTTTCAAATTGTACTTTTATTCATCGCTCCAGAGTACTCTATTCCAATCATTTATAGTCCAGTCTCTATGAGAATTTGCAAACTCAATTCTAGCTTTTCAATCCTTCTTAGAAATTAAAGGTTTTTTTGCTGCTCTAAAGCTCAAAAGTCCTGAAAGTTGTAACCGTCTACAAACTGTATTTTGAGACACGGAAAGTTTCAGTTTTTTAATAGTATCATTAGCGCTGTCAAAAGGATTTTTTTTAACATGACGAATAATTTTTCGATCGGTGAAACAACATGTTTTGAGTGTTCTTCCTCCCTTATGTTCTGTTTCTAAAGGACTACCTTTACTAAATCGTTTGATTATTTGACATACAATTGACTTGTTAATGGAGTATTTCGTTGCGATTTCCTTTTGTTTGACTCCTTTCTTGTAATCTTTTACAATACGTTATCGAAAAGCTAAATTATACTTGTTTCCTGCCATTATAATCCAAAACAGCATATATACGCGATCTTAAATTAATATTGTAATAATTGCAACACTCCATATTCATCTCTGGACAAAAATTAACAATTAGTTGATTCTCATTGGTTAAGTACTAATAATTACAACACAACAACTCTCTTAGGCATTATTTCCACACTTGTGCTACTGATTTTCCGTTAGTTTTTGTGAGTAATTATAAAAAGTTGCTAATGTTTTGGAGACTACGTTTTTGCGTTAAAATACCAATAAAAAAAAAACACAAGTTTATTTATTTTCAAGTAGTCTTATTATGTACAAATCTTTTTTCTTATATGTAATATTAAGCATTTTTTGTATTCAAAGCGCAATTAAAAAAATAAAATTGATATAATTAGTATTCAAAGTAGAAAAAAAGCATTTTTTTTATTTTGGTTGCTAATGTTTTGGAGGACAGTGTATATATTTTTTTTGTTATCTAGACTTTGAGTTTATAAGTCTACGGATTTTACACGTTGTAAAGAATTTTATTATGTAATACGAACACACACACACACACACACACACACACACACACACACACACACATACAAACATCTTAATAGCAGACGTGGCGCAGTGGTTAATGTTCTGGAAGCCCCCAGCAGCAGGCTATTTTAGTGTGACGTCAGAGTGCTCATCTTTTTTTTTTTTTTTAATGTTCTATTAAAAACTTTATAAATAAGTGATCATAAATATAAACTGATTCGTTTAAAATGTATAAAATAATATATCGTACATATAATAGGATATTTCTTCAGTACAAATAATAAATTTAGCACAAATAATAAACATAAAAAGTAACGCTGTTAAAAGAACGCGGGAAACTTGCAGAAGACCATGTGGTCTTGTCATCAAGAAACCGCTTTTGGTTGCGATATTTTTGTATTTATTAAAAAATTTCAGTTTAGCAAAGTCTCATGGTGGCATTAGAGTCGCATATAAAAGCTATTAGATAATCAAAAGAAAAAAGAGCTGTTATTGATACACATAAATATATAATTACATTGTTATATTTAATATATTGACTGACATGTACGCAATATAAATAAAATCTAACATATGCTTTGCTTTGAAGTTAATTTTTTAGGTTTTTTTTTTTTTAGTTATTAGTTTTAATATACGTTCGTAAAATTGTTTATGCCTAGAACAAATTTTTTTAAATAGTATTTTCAGAGAATTAGAATAATGATTTTTGTAATTGAAGTATTTTAGATATTAGTTTGTTGTAGAGGTAAGGGCCGCGAAGTAGAGGTAAGGGCCGCGAAGCAGAGAAACATAATAGTTTTGTTTTTTTATTTGGTAAATTAAAACATCCTACTCCTTGATATCATATCTCTTTCTATTGCATTTAAAAAACTCTTTTGAATGTGATGGGAGAAGTCCAAGTTCATATTGAACATGAACAACAAGTTTTGATAGTTGTTAATTTTATACAAGTTTAGTGCATTAAGTAGTTTTAGAAAAAGTTCAGCATGACTTATCTTTATTAAATACTATTCTTGCAGCATGTTTTTGATGTCGATAGAGTGACACTAGGTTAGATCTATGGGTACTTGCCCATGCTATACTCCATACGTATAATAAATTTGAATAAAAGAGAAATAAAGTTACTTTAGATTTTTTTTGGGTAATATCGGTCTTGTTTTGCAAAGCATACAAATGTTGTTTCTTATTTTAGTATTTAAAAAGTTTATATGGGCTTTCCATGAAATATTCTCATCGATTAGTATCCCTAAAAATTTTGTTGCTTTGGTTCTTTCGATTACTTTATTTTCTATTTTTAGAAATGGTAACATATTTGGTATAAATTTTTTTACTTGAGTGGAATGGAATAGATTGTAGACGGATTTTTCTGTATTCAAGGATAATTTGTTAGATTTAAAACAAGTATTAAGTTTTTCAAGTTCAATACACGCAGCTTCAAAGAGTTCTGTAACAGAAGTAGAATAAACAAATTAGTATCATCTGCAAACATTATGGCATCGAGTTTGTTTGAGAATTTTGGAAGATCATTGATTTATCGCAAGAAGAGTAAGGGAGCTAAAATAGAACCTTGAGGAACTTCGCAAAAATGGGAAAAAATGGCATTTTTAATGCCATTTTTTCCCATTTTTTTAAGTAATATAGCATGATCAACAGTTTCGAATGCTTTTAATAGGTCAATAAAGATTCCTAGAACAAATTTGTTATTATCAAAAGAGTCATTTTATTTACAAGTTCTAATATCGCATGTTCGGTTTAATGTTAATTGAATTCCGAATTATTTTTTATTCAAGAGATTGTTATTATTTAGGTATTTATGTAGTTTATTGTAAACCATTCGTTCTTGAAGTTTAGAAAAGACTGGAAGGATTGAGATGGAAGGATTGAGATGGAAGGATTGAGATGGAAGGATTGAGATGGAAGGATTGAGATGGAAGGATTGAGATGGGTTATTTTAGTTATTAAATGACAAAGGCTCCCCGGTTTTAAATATTGGTGCGACTTTTGCAATTTTTAATTTGTTCAGAACATTTCCTGTTGTAAGTAAAAACTTGAAAATATCGAATATGGGTTTACGTATCACCGGGATAACACTTATTACTAAATTGCTACAAATCTCATCGATCCCTGTTGCTTTGTTAAGTTTTAGAGTTTTTTGCACCATCGAGTTCATCATAACTTAGACCATTGAATCTTAGTTCGCTATGTAGATCTGTAAAATAGGTTTCAAAGTAGGTATTTGGGTATTGAGTTTTGGACGCCATGTTAGAGCCGATGTTTTCAAAGAAACTGATGAAATGTTCCGCAATAGAACTTTTATCGTTGTATTCTGTTTAATCCACAACAATTCTATCAGGTAAGATATTTGTATTGCTATTTTTTGTCCCGATTATTTCTTTCATGATGTTCCATAATTTTTTAATATTAACATTGGCATTTAGAAATAGTTTTGAATAGTATATTTTTTAGAGTTTTTTCTTATTTTTTCAAAAAGATTTTGGTATTGCTTGAAGATAGATAAGTTGACTTCATTTTTGTTTTTTAAATATTTTATGTAGAGTTTTTGTTTTGTTTTAGTAGAATTTTGTCCATGGACTACACTAGTAATCCATGGAAATTTCAAATATTTACTTTTCCTATTTTTTCTTTGATCGGGAAATGATTATCATTATTTTTGAGGAAAATATCTATAAATGTATTATATGCGGAGTTTGTGTCCTCAAGGTTGCATTTTTTATATACTTCATCCCAATCTACTACTAACAGTGTATCTTTAATTTTTTGAATAGAAATTTTATTACTTATTAACTTATACTAAATTCAAACTCATCGACAGATTTCAAATTTCTTAAAATTATCTTTTATTATTCATATGTTATGACATATCTGGATCCAACACTCATTAAAGATGCAGAAAAGAAACATTTTAAAAAAACCTTGCGTCTCTAAAAAATAATTCATTCAAAAAAGGGCGAAAAGATGCGGCTACATTTTTCACTAAATTTTTCTTAAGCAAATTTAGCATCAACAAATGCTGAGACTACCTTGTGAAGAATTGTAAATTAGTTTTCCTGCTTCCCTAAAGTTAAAGTATCCTATTACTTTACGATATTTTTTCATATTTTGGCCCTACTTTCACAACTACATTCAATTTTTTTTTTAACTTAAATTATCTAAAGCTAGCCTCGATGGCCTTTCAATCAATGTATATATGTCTGAGAAAATATAACAATTGTTTCTATATTAATCGGTCGGAACATTACCCACAAAATTTCTTTTGGATCACCATTTTGACGAAAAGTTTCAGTTTGTAACTAAATATCTCGTTATTGATATTTTTTAAAAATCTGATATTTTCACATTTTCATCTTGAATGTCTTAGCAAATGAACCCACCATATAAAAAAATTGTAAAAAAGTATAAAAATTTCAATTTTGGCCACCCTACGTCCCTCTGTGGGATGTTATCTAAAACGAAAATTGAATATGGGTTTATTTGAGTAGGTTTGTTGCATGGCCTACTTAAATTACTGTAAATTAAGTAGGCCATGGTTGTTGATAATCGGAAAGATGCACTGTTAAAACGTGTTGTCAAAAAAAAAAAAGGTCGCATTCTTTTTTCATTTTAAACAATCTATATTTAATGATATTGTAAAATTTTTTGTGTTAAAATAAGGCGAATCATTTTCAAATTATACCAAACTATATCAGAGCATCCATGAAGGACGACCGGTTACGAGCATCCATGAAGGACGACCGGTTACGAGCACTTACACTAATGAATATGCATCGTGATAAGGTCGAAGCATTAGAAAAAACAGGAGTCGCAATGTTATTTATTGAACTACATCAAAGAAGAATGGAGCTGCCATCCTTAGTCATCCTTAATCATATAAGACCAATTTTTACTGCAATATCTTATTATATCATACTTAATTTTATTTTCTAGTTATTATTTTGTCGCATTTTAATATTATATCATTCTCTCCATTTTTAATTATTGTATGCAATTTGTATGCTTTTTTGGCGCCTTTAAAAAAGTGCTCCTCTTTTAAAGTATTCTGGCTACAGGCCTGTAATATGAATTTATTAAAAGTATTTATATTAATAACAATTATCAATAATTATTAATAATAAATAATAATAATTAATAATTACTAAAAGTATTTTAAAAATGTAATAAACCAATAGATTTTTGAATTCAAAAAAATGTCGTTTGTTCTAATTGAATGCATTTTTTATAATCGCATTTCTTATCATGCTCACCAGCCCACAGTGCCCACATAGGTGGACAAAACTAAAAAAAATCCATGTCTGAAAACTTAAATTTTTTTAAAACAATTTTTAATTAGATATATTGGGGACTTCAAAAATATTTGAATTAATTTTTGAAAGAATATATTCTCAACAAAAAATCATTTCAAGTAATGTTTTTGCAAAAAAAAACAACGACTAAGTGAGAAAATGTAGTTTTTTACAAAGCAAAAGTGTGGAATAATTTTTTGGTATACTGATTAAATGTTTTAATTAACTTATCAAATAATTGTTAATATATAAAATTTATAAATAAAAAAAAAAAAAAAAAATTATATTAATTATATAATATTTTTTTTTGTATTATAATAACAAGTATATATAACAAGTTTATATATAACAAGTATATATAACAAACCTTTAAATAAAAATATTGATAAAAATTTTATGGAACCTAATTCGTAACTCCAACCTAAGAAAAATCATCAAAAAAAGAGCCGTAAAGTAGCAGTTATCGACTTATTAACTTCAAATGAAGTTAATAAGTTCTTCAAATGAACTGTTATAAGCTAGTAGTAGTAATTTTTTTTAAGATGGGAGAAGAAAGAATGTAAAATAGTTCGAAGTTTATCTGTAAAGCAACCTTCTGATTCAGAACATGCTAAAAACATTCTGAAAAAAGCTCTAGCACTTATATTAGATAGTAACATGGGCAAATCTTATTACCAACACTTGAGAGATAATGCTGTGAGTAAAGATTATAATCTCTATCCTGCACACAATAATGTAGGTGCTGGTTAAGAACAATGCCTTTCTTAACAAACATGGACTGAATTTTATAGAGAAATAAACTTTCAAGCATTTTTCAATTATACAGCAATACGCCTAATACAGTTGCAGAAACAAGTTATCGATTACATAAATGATCTTGAAAGACTAATATTACATTATAAAGTTCGGTTTGATGGATCAGGTAACAGTTAAGAAAGAAGAAAAAAATCTTTTAGAAGAAGTTTGTTTATTTATTTCAAAGTTACTACAGCATTATTTAAATTGGTTCACAAGGACACCATTGGAAGAAAAAATTATCCAAGGGCTAAAAAAGAAAGTTCAAATAAGGTTTTGTACTGTTAATTGTTAAATAATAATTAAATAAGTTGGACTGGTAATTGATATGCTAATGTCTGGTGGCTCTGGGTTATCAAATAATGGAAATACTGCAAGAAGATTTTTTTAGAATGCAGAAAAGTTTGCATAAATTTATGAACTTGATGTCAGTATGATAAAGATGTAACATCTTATTTTGTATACAAAGCACATCCACCACTTTAGAAATTAAATCAAGTCAATCAAATAGCTAGATGATCATCTAGCTTTCTAATTGACCCTTCACTATTTAGAGAATACTATTAAAAAACAGTTGAAAAATATGTAAATCTGTATCTCTGGTATCATATGTCACAGTGTTTGCTTTGCATTCATATTCACGGTTGGCAAGTTTATAAAGAGAATGACTTTAGCTCTAATTTTATGAAAGCTTGTTGAATTTTATTTTGGTTGCTAAGGACAAAAATTTTTGAATTATGCAAAAGTTTCATATAAAAAAGTAAATAACTGGTTTCAAAGAGCCCAAAATTGCAAAGCAAAACCAAAAATTATAATTTTTGTTTGTGTTATCATTCAAATACATAAAATAGCGTTGTAGCATTAATGACAGTTTAGTTTATAAATTTGACGTTTTAAGAAAGTCTTTTAATTTAGGTAACTATGCAAAATGCACTATTGCTATGCAATATAGGTACCCATAGCAACTAAGTAAACAATCTAATAGTAGCATTAAATTCGTAGTATGAAATATACTTAAGCTAGTAGTTATGGGAAATCTGATTATTTTTTTAAAAGTTATTACTTTTGTCGAGCTAGTAATGTTTTTGGCCCACTGTGCGTTGCAAATTATAGCCACTATATTGACTAGCATGTTTAAAATACATTATAATGAAATGCAAGCATTGATATTTAAAAAGATAGTAATTATCTCAATCGGAAGTAATTGTCTTGTTGCATTTTTACCCTTATTGCCAAAATCTAAAACTCGCTTTATATTACCTATGTTTCAGATGGTACGCAAGTATCTTCCAAAGAAAAAGAAATCCTATAGTGATACCAACCTTCAATTGGCTATTCAAGCTGTTAAAGATGGTGATAAAGTATTAGCGGTAGCAAAAGCGTTTGGATAATCGAGATCAATTCTAAAAGATAAGATAAATGGACTTCGACAATCAAGCTCTGTGGAAGTAAAAACAGTGTTTACAAAGCAACAGAAACAAGCACTGGTAAACAGGCTTTTTTACATAGCAGATGGTGGTTTTCCATTGACAACAAAGCAATTGAGGTAAAATGCTTATTTATATGCCAAAAAATTACATTGTCTTAGATTACTTTAAAAATAGTTGCCTACTACATGGCATAAATCTCACTTAGTATCTCATGACTGGTTTCTGGTCTTTAATTTTTATATTTATTTACTTATTGAAAGTTTAAAGTTTAAACTAACAGTTACGTACTAAGTTTTTGTTTATATTTGAACAGTTAGCCATACTAGCTCGTGCTCAGTTGCCTGGAAAATGTTGCGCTGTGGTAATTGTAATTGTAGTTGATCAAATTTCGCTTTGAAGCAGTCGACACTAATAGCACTGAAAACTTTGTTAGGTAGTGGGTTTCATGGGTGAGCAACACCGCTGTTGAAGAAGTTGAAGCAATGAGATATTTGATAGCGATTTCACGATAAAAGTGCTGCTTTGTCAAGTAGTATTTGACTGTTGAAGCAAAGAAGAGAATCATAGCGTTGCGTTTTTTAGACAAATAAGCCGCCTTGCCTCTACCAGGGCCCGGTCAGTTATATAATGTATTTGAGCTTATGTATCGTGCTTAAAGTATTCAAAATGTCTACTTTATGCGCAGTAAAAAAAAAAAAAAAATTTTTGCTTAAATCCTTGATGGAATTGTTCAACTTTCAATTCAAAGCGTTGGTGAAACTTGCTGAAGTGACGCTTTTGATTTACGGTTAAGATAGGTATTGATTTTGATTAAATGTGGGCTTTCTCCTATTGTGTTTCAGTCTTACTTTAGTGAAATCTCGCACAAGTATCCTACTAAATTTTCAATTAACAACTTCATTGTACCAAAAACTAATTTAAAACTAGGTTCTTACCAAATTCAATATCGTGGGCCGTTTCTGTGGAAACATTTTTTAAAATTTATTACAAAAAAAAATAATATTCAAAACATCTCTTTGGAACAATTCAGGAAAGAATCTAAGAGTCTCTTATTGCAAAATGACCTTGATTTAAAATATCTCTTTTAAAATAAATAATATAAATTATCTAAAAAATAGTTATTGACACTACTTCTCTTTTGTTGCTGTTTTATTTATATTTAACTTTTGTTAATTTTTGATATATTGCATTATATTTCAACACTTATATTTATATTGTAACTAACGTGTAAAATGCTTATTATGTACTTTGCTACTTTTCTTTTTTTATATATAAGCTGACGATTTTTTTTCAATGTAAATGGGGCTCGATGATAAGACAGTTTATGTCTTCTGCTTGCTCCAGCTCTCTTATTTATTAACACGATTTATTTCATTGTAAATTTTAATATACGGCAAATATATATCAAAAAAAAAAAAAAAAAAAAAATGGTTAACTTGGTTAAGTAAGTTGATTGATAAATAATGAGTTTTAATTTGTTTTATATTTGATAATTTAAAAAGGATTTTGAAAAATTTTTTTATACTTTTTTATAAAAATTGGTAGCGCAATAGCCTCATAAACATGAGGTAGGGGTTCAATTTGGAATTAGGTACTCTGTGATAAGGTTGTAAGAACTTCTTGGGGCACCAAAAAAAAATTTAAGAATATTAAAACTTTTGTTTTAAATTTTTTTGCGGTTGCCAAACATGCTAAAATTTTGTTTATAACGGAGTGTTCCTTGGGAATTGATGTAACGGTCAATTGCGGACTTATTTTAATGTATTGAATAGAACAAAATTGCTTAGAATAAAAATACCTTAAATAGTATATTCAACAATAAAAAAAAAATCAGTTTAACAGTATTTAAACGTAAGAAAACAAATTTACAAGAAGCAGTGTTGTTATAAACACTCCAACGTCGAAACCGTAAGTAAAATACAACTAATTTGAATTCTTCTATAATTCTTAAAAAAAAGTGTTTTTCAAGAAAAACTTCCAATTTGTGTAAATGCGGAAATATAGAATTGAAACCTATGTTTATAAACTAATTATGAATTACAAAACATTTTTGGTGTTTCTAAAAAACGAGTTAAAAGAAACCTTCCGCTGCTCAAAACCGTGCTAAAGTTACTAAAATAGCAGCAGAAGAGGCAAAAAATAAACAGACTTTAGAAGATATGGAGTTTATAACCATAACACAGGCCGAAGAAAATGCTACTTCTCAGATTACTCCAATAAGTTAATTGTTTTTTATATCGCTTTTTGTTGTTTTCTGACTACATTAGCCATTATAATCGTTGTTGTTTTGCTAACTTTTTTCCTTAAGGATCTCTATAATAATAACCATGACTCCCAGTCAGTTTATGAAGGCCAAGAGAAACCCATAAGCTCTCCTTCTCTTTCAATATCACCTGCTGCACTCAATATGTGTAGTTCAAAGGACTGTGGATTAGAGGGGGCCTCAAACAATTTGCCTGAAGTTGAGATTAATGAATTTCATCGTGTCTCATCAGAGTCAGAAGGAGGAACTTCATCAAAAAAGGGAAAATGTGATGCTCAACCTGACTTTAAGAATTAATGCTAATCTCTTTTTTTTGTCAGTAGTTTTGAGTCAAAAGTTTAAGCCTTAACAAGACAAAATTATTTGGAAGCTCTGTACGTTTCCTGTAGAGCTCACTGTCTAAATTTGGCTGGTGTGCACGTGCAGGTACCAAAAAAAGTTTAAAACCACTTAACAACTTTGCGTAATTTCATTATTTTTTCAATGTATGAAACTAATATTGAACTTTGATGATAAATTATATATATATATATATATATATATATATATATATATATATATATATATATATATATATATATATATATATATATATATATATATATAGATATATATATATGACATGCTTTAATAAAAAACCTAAAGGAATTTACTTGCATACACATTAATTCAATTGCATACACATTAAGCGATCATTAAACAAACACACACAAATGCATTGAATTCAAATGAAAATAAATACATTTTAAACATTTAAATTTTTTAATAAATACATTTAAACAAAGCAATGTAAATATTTATATCAATATTTACATGGATATCCTTTGTTTTTAATCACCAAATGAAGTCTTCTATGCTTACTTTCAACCAACTTTGAACACTGATCTTTATTAGCTTCCAGACACCAAACTCGTCTGATTTCATCCTTCAAGGATTCTGTAGATGTGCATTTGGTTCTATCAAAATTATCTTTGATGTATTTTCACAAATTTTTAATCGGATTAAGATCCGGACTATTTCCAGGCCAAGGAAGAACTTCAGTTTTGATAAAGAACATCAAAATTCAATATTAGTTTTATACATTGAAAAAAAAATGAAATTACGCAAAATTGTTAAGTGGTTCTAAACTTTTTTCGGTACCTGTAGTTGAATAAGCCATTAAGATCAATGTATTAATTTAAAATGTCAAATCTCTGTACGTATTTTTTAGTGTAAGTTCTGCCAGATGGAAGATCCTTACTGAAGCGACGGAATTTCACTGCGTAGACTTTCAATGATATAATAAAGCTCTCGTACCGACGAGATTAAACCACTTGTCAAGAGGCCGAGAAAAATGTTGGCAGCTCTTAAACATGCCATGGAAAACCTGGATCTGACCAGTGAGCAGCTCATCCAAGCAAGCAAGAGCCTTGCAAGAGCCTTGCAAGAGCCAAGCAAGAGCCAAGCAAGCAAGACCAGTGAGCAGCTCATCCAAGCAAGCAAGAGCCTTTAAAATGTTTATCATCTTTTGACTTTGTATTGAAAATTATGTTTTGGTACAAAACCCTTACTGCTGTTAACGACGTTTGTCGTCTTCTACAATCTACAGCCATTACCATCGATGACAAGCTATGTTTAATTGGACAGCTGCTGGAAGATATTAAACAGATTAGGGGCTCTTGGTTTCAAATTTTCCAAGAGGCTGGAACTGCAGCCGGACCGCAAGGTTTCCAAACTGAACTCGCCACTAAAAGAAAGCGTAAGCTGAAGCGCTTTTATGACGAGACATCAAGCACAGCTCATTTTCACGACAGCCAAACGAAAGAACCTTTTTATTGTTGATTTGAGGCGACTGGATTGTTGTCAATATGTTTTCATTCACCTAAATATAAAGATAATGATGATCTTTCTGTTCAAAATAAAGCTGGCGAACTTGAACAGTTTTATCCGAGAAATGTGAACAAAGAAGGTCATATAAAAAGTTCGCCGTTTTAACAATGCCCGCAAAACAGTTTTCAAGTTTTAAGCTTGAACGTCTTTTTACGTACATTTGCACTATGCTTTGGATTTTCAACACTATTTCTGTGTCAGTTGAGGGCGAACGATTGTTTAGTATACTGATGATAGTAAAAAACTTTTTTTTCAACCAATTTAACGGGCCAGGATCGCGTTACTGATCTTTTGATTATTTTGATTGAAAAAGATTTGGCTAAAAAGGTGAGCTATGAAAGTGTCATCGATATTTGGCAACCAGAAAAGCTCAAAAAATTCATTTTTAGGCGCTTTATTTACCTTTCTCTAACATTTTGTTGATTGACTTGTCGTTTAATGGTTTCAAAACGAATATTTTGATTCGTATATAGGAGTGCCGTTCTCAATTTTTGACCCGGGCGCCATTGGCGTTCTCGAAGGTTCTGATGTAAAGTATCTTCCAACAAACATATTTTTATAACGTAATTAGTTTTAAATTTATAAACATTTCAATAAAATATTTTAGGTATGAACAAATGTAAATTAATTCAAAATTATTCCTTACTCATTAATGAAGACATCGCTTAAATTCTGCTGAAAAATAAAAAATTATTGTCCGAAAAAATTTCTGTAAAACTTGTGCAGTACCTAACTTAACATTTTAATGTTTTGATGAGGAATGAAACGCCATCTTAAAACTCATAATTAAGTTTAATGAATAAGCTTTTATTTATTAACAGCACACTGGATAAACTTAGAGTTTAATTCTATGACAGCAGTGTTGCAACTTAAAAAAATAACAGGCTCTCATACAGGTGTAAAGATATCAAAGTTTCTAAAAGACTCTTTAAATGAATGAAAATACCACCTAACAAAGTGTACTTTATCCTCTCATACAATGCTGCTAATATGAAATTAGCCATAAAAGAAGCTGGTTTAGAAAAAATTCTTTAAGTTGTGTAATCCACACTCTTCAGCTTTGTATAACCGAAATGTTTTTCAAACAGCAAACAATTGTAAATGATCTTATAGCTAAGTCTAAAAAAATTGTCACACACTTTTATCATTCTTCGTCTTTCATGGACATGCTATATGAAGTTCAACAACAGTTAAAGTTACCTCAACATTCACTTATACAAGATGTAATAACAACAAGGAACTCAACATTTTACATGCTAGAAAGGCTAGTTGAACAAAAAATCACACTAACATTTTTTATTAGAAATCAAAAGTGTAATGCCTCTAATCTTAATGAAGACTAATGGTTATTAGCTGAGACGCTTATCTTTAAAGCATTAAGTGAAAATAGGGCACCAGTTTCTCAAATTATTTCATTTATAGTTTCAATTGAAGTGTATATAGCTTATGTTTAAGAAAATGCAGGTGAGATAAAAACTATAATAGAAGAGTTGAAAAAAGTTGAAAAAAAATTTGAAAAGAGTTGAAAAAAATTTTATCACAAGGTTTTCCAGCTTTAAATATGACAAAAACTTGAACATGTCTACAGTTTTAGATCCAAGATTCAAACTTTAGATCCAAGATTCAAACTTTTTTAGATCCAAGATTCAAACTTGGTTATGTCGTATCAGATGAGGAGAAAGACATATAGAATCAAATATTCAAGAGCAATACATGAACATAAATAAAACTGATGTTACAGATTGCCTTTTAACTACCGACAACTTAACTCAATCAGATAATGAAACAAACACTTCATCTGAGTCAATCCAAAAACCTAGCTCTCCATTCAAAAAATTAAAAATAGCAGAAAACACATACAATTTTTATCAAGTTTGAAAAGCACCTCTTGAGACTGAATTAATAAAATCAACGAAAGTAACAAAACTGTAAAAAACTTTCAACTGAGGCACAAATTTATTAAGAGAAAAAGGAAAAAATGTAAGTTAAAATGATTTTTTTAATAAGAACTATGATTGTTCTTTTTATGTGTGTCTATAAAGTTTTTATGTGTGTCCATAAAGTTTATATGTGTATCTATAAAGTTTTTATGTGTGTCTATTAAGTTTTTATGTGTGTCTATAAAGTTTTTATGTGTGTCTATAAAGTTTTTATGTGTGTCTATAAAGTTTTTATGTGTGTCTATAAAGTTTTTATGTGTGTCTATAAAGTCTTTATGTATGTCTATAAAGTTTTATTTTAACTTCTTGGTTGCATAGTTAATATTCTTTGATTGTTTTATTGTTAAAAAAATTTACCATCCTCGTTATAATTTTTTTTATTCAATTTTTGTAATTACGTCAGAACGAAACAAGATCATCAAAAATTTATCACATCATCAATATTTTATGTTTATCTACTGCTAATTCCATGGGCTATATGAGATAACACATAAGCTGTTGTCATGCTATTTAAATTATGATAGTACTTGGTGAAGTTGCTTAAGATGATACGTTTTTAGACGCTCAAGATGAGATGCGGCTTTTTATTAAGAAAAGCGTGTTTTTTTAAAGTCCATGGAGCTTTATTTTGGTATTTTAAGAGCGAAAGTTTTTTCAAATAATAGTATCGCAAACTTTTTCAGAAATAGGAAAGATTTATTATTGTTTTTTTTTTATGGTTGAGATAATTACTTTTTAGTTAAGTATAGTCCTTACAGATACAATTTTATTTAATTTTTTTTTGTGTGATTATTTTTTGTTATTTTGAGTTTTTTTAAATTCCATTTAAAAAAGCTCATCTTAGGAAACTGGTTTCCTAAGATGATATATTTGGGTGTGTTGAAAATAACGCAATTTTTGGTATAAAGATTTTTTTTATAATGAACTGTTTATCAAAGTATCCATATTCGGAACTCCGTCTCGTCGGTTTTTCTCGGTTTTTCGGAGTTCGAGAGAAATCGAGAAACCTCAACGGAACTTCGACAAGGTTTATCGAAAATATCAATTTTTACTTGTAAAATAATTAAATTCTTATTTTATTTCTACGCTGCTTTTACAATAGTTCATGTTGTTTTCAAAATATAAGTGTTCTCTTTGTTCAATACCAACACTAATTTACATCACAAAGCAATTAGTAATGCACAGTGGGCCTAGTGGTGGTGGTTGAAAAAACCTCAAAAAAAAAAAGCTTATTATATTCAAAACCATATAATAAAACATTCTCGTACTTTTCTATTCTACTATTTCCAAAACTCTTTAATAGTATCTTTTTAATATTAGAAGTTTTTAAATCCACAAAAATCAGTTGTGGTATAATAAAATGTAATGCATAACAAAATATCTTTTTTTATCAAAAAAGCAAGAATTTTTTAATTTTTAAGCAAAGATTGTAAACAGTAACTTTTAAAATATTATGCGTGTGTGATATTAGTTAATGTATTTTAACTATCTAATAGTTTACCTTAACAAAAAAAAATTTTAAGTCAAGATCATTATTTATAATATATACAAAAACTGGTCGAGGTAACAACGAGGTAAGTTTTAAACATATAATTCATT
Source organism: Hydra vulgaris (assembly GCF_038396675.1). Classification (NCBI taxonomy): domain Eukaryota; kingdom Metazoa; phylum Cnidaria; class Hydrozoa; order Anthoathecata; family Hydridae; genus Hydra; species Hydra vulgaris. The sequence continues at coordinate 31,224,271 of NC_088929.1, forward strand.
TTTTTTTTACAATAATGTCGTATATCGTATGATCAAAATAACTTTGTCCACCATAAGTCTAATATTCGGCCCACTGTGCATTGTGGCGAAATTATGTAATAAAGTGTTATCACTGATAACAAATAATAATAATTAATGTTTCATTATACTTACCTATTAGAATAAATAACTTAATTAATAACTTAAAATGTGATAACTTATCATAATTAAAATAAAATATATATTCGGGATATATAAAGGATATATTGATTAATCTTAGGATGTACCATGAGTCCAACAGCGTGGGCTGATGCGGGGAATCGCTTTTGTTGTTGTCGCCTTGCGTACCTAGACAAGGGTCTGTGGTGGCGGTGGGGGATGGATGGAGTAACCAAAATATGATCACTAATGACTTTCTCTGATCGAATTTACTTTTATTTTAAATAATTATTTTATTCGCATTTTACCTTTTATCATTATTGCTTTTATCATTATTATCAGTTTTATCTAATTCCTGTCGCTGCTTTGGCGATCATGTCCCGTTATGAAGGGTCAGCGATGGGTCTTTGTTCCGATTGGTCTACGTCTTGAGGATATATTGGTTAATCTTAGGATGTACCATGAGTCCAACAGCGTGGGCTGATACGGGGAATCGGTTTCGTTGCTGTCGCCTTGTATACCTGGACAAGGATCTGTGATGGCGGTGGGGGAGGATGGAGTAACTAAAATATGATCACTGGTTACTTTTTTTGATCGAATCTATTTTAAATCAAGAAATTTATCCTTATTTTACCTTTTATCATTGTTGCGGTTTATCATCACCTAATTCCTGTGCTTTAGCGATTATGTCCCGTTATGAGGGGGTCAGCGATGGGTCTTTGTTCCGATTGGTCTACGTCTTGAGGATATATTGGTTAATCTTATGATGTACCATGAGTCCAACAGCGTGGGCTGATACGGGGAATCGGTTTCGTTGCTGTCGCCTTGTATATCTGGACAGGGGTCTGTGAGGGCGGTGGGGGAGGATGGAGTGACTAAATTATGATCACTGGTTACTTTCTCTGATCGAATAGACTTTTATTTTAAATTAATTAATTTATTCTTACTCTACCTCTTGTCATTGTTGCGGTTTATTTTCGTCTAACCCTTATTGCTGTTCTAATGATCGTGTCCCGTTATGAGGGGGCTGCACAGTGGGCCAGAATGCACTTTTACTGGACAAAATTCATAACTAATTTAATATTAGAGCTATATTCACTAAAATTAGTATGAGTACTAATATGATGTCTGCGCTTTTTATGAAGGTAATATTTTTTTATTTCGTTGCTATGGATACCTTTATTTTGCTTAGCAACAACCTACTTTTGTTATCTGCAGATATTTTATAAGTGCTATATTCACTAAATTTGGCATGAGTACCAATATGAGATCACACTTCTTACAAAAGTGATAATTTTTTAAATTTAGTTGTTATGGATACTTAAATTGCTTAGTTACCGGATACTTTCCTTAGTTACAAAGTGGTAAATTGATATTTGAATATCTTATCGGATTTTTGACCCACCTATATTGAATAAAAATTGAGTATTTAGGTAAATAATGTTTTAGGAATAATAAAAGCAAAAAATAGTGCAAGAAAACATTATCAATTTTAAATTACATCAAAAAATTATAAAACAATGATATCGTTTGAAGATTGTTTAAGTAATTGTAAAACATCTGAAGGAAATGCTTTATGATTTGTTTGGTGTGATGTTGATTTACGCAATGATGAAATAACAGGATCACTGGAAACTAGGAGTCTATTGATAAGATCAGTATTTGTTGCTTTTCTGGATGTTTTTCGGCTGAAATTTTCGCGATAAGATTTAAAGTCTTTATTTCTAGCCTCTTGAGTTTCCTCTGACATAAGTCCGATGGGTAATGTAAGGCTTTTAATTATGTCATGTCCATGTATCAATACTTTGTGAACTGATTGAGCCATGTAATACCATGGATAAAGGGACACATATAGTCTAAAAGTGTCAAAACAATAATCCTTGAACTTTAAGCAGTCTATTTCATATCCTGAAGAGAGCGTTACCAAGATAATGTAAAATCTGAATATAAGGTTTTGGTCAATACCCAGAATTTCAGCTGTTTGTTCATATGCTGCAAAAGCACGCCTTGAGGTATTGCCATCATTACTTGTTCCAGAACCACCACTTTTAGGGAAATCAACAACAAGTCCAATTTTGTTCATAAAATCAGTCTGAATCTTTTGTTTAGCTACAGATGCCTTTTCTTTGTGTTCTTTAGATCTTGCTTGCCACTTTCTTGTTTCTTTTTTATATGCAATGTGCAATAACATCTCAAAAAATCGAATCCATGCATGAAGACTGGAAAGACCATATCTGAACTCTCTGTTAGTATAATCTATATTAAGAATATCAAGACTATTCACATTTTTTGGAGAGACACCACACACTGAACAGCATTGGTATGAGTTATTTTTTTCAGATAATATTGTTTGAACCTTCCCATCAATCATTGTAAGTTCAATAATACAATTCACTTCAATAGAAGATCCGCAAACCTCTAATAAAATCATACCCAAGCTTTCTATCTCACTTTTAATGTACTGATCTTCTTCAATCACAGATTCCTTGGATTCCATTTTGTATGCAAATCTTATGGGTCTACAATAGGCTGTGGAGGACGACTTTTGATTTCTCCAAATAGGCACCTTTTCGTTGCTGTTGTTAAATCCAGTCAAATCCAATGGGACAAGACAAGTAATAAATAATGATTCTTCACGCTTTAAATCTCTGCTAATGTCGGGTTCTGATAAAACTTGTTTATAAATGCTTTGGCCAGTAGCACCATCAAAACCAGCCTTACACGTTTGTGTCATTGTTTTTATTGCTTTGTCGTTCAATATCAAGTGCCTTAGCACAGGTTCCTGAACTGCACAGATTCTTTGCAAAGTATGAGTCATTAAATCTTTTAAAGGAACTGAAGCTGAATAGTCCTCCACTGTTATGTTTGCAGGATAACATTTCAATTTTGCATCTCTGACATCATTGTAAGCGGGGTAGATGTTATATTCTTTCTCCAAGGCTCCGCTTCTAATCAATTGATAGGAAGCTTTTGTCAGACTTGCATCAATTATTAAAGCCAGTGCTTCGTCTGCTGAATATTTAGTTGCTTTATCTGTATTTGATATATTTAAAACATTCTTGGCAGCAATAACAACAGATTCATCTCTAAATTTTTTATTAGCAGCAAAAAATAACTCATTGGATGAATGAGATTCAATTAAACAAGATACACGCCGTTTTTTAGTTTTATTAGAACTATTATCAAATGCAACTGGTTTTCGACCACGTCTACTTGCAGTTGGTTCATTGCCTTTTTTTCTGACAATTAAATATTCATTAAGCCAGTTCACAAACTTCTTTTCAAAATTTTTCACAGTATAGTTTGCAGATTTCCACTTTTTTTTATACAAGTAAACAAATCGTTGAACAGCATGTCTAAAATCAACGTCTTTAAAATCAGCAAATTTTGGCTGAATAAATTTTAATATATCTTCAGTAATATTTTGTTTTGAAATACTAAGATTGTTTTTTTGGAGAAAATTATGAATGTCTAAGTTTAACAAAACCATATCTAAATAATTATTGTAACAAGTATTTTGTATTTAAAAGTAAAATGTTATAATATATATGCCGCCTGGACTACTAATACTTGTTAGTAATTAAGTTACTACAAGTGTTAGTAATTAAAATTAAAAGTAATTAAATTACTGTCAGTGTTAGTAATTAAATTACTAACAACTACCGAAAATATGTTGTTGCTATGTTATGCAAAGTAAGGTATCCATAGTAACCAAAAAAAGTTAACCTCATAAGAATTCTGAATCTCATTTTAATACATACCCCCAATATTGTGTATTTAGCGCAAGTAAAATACTGTTAAAACAACGTTAATGTAAAAATGAGTTGTTGCTATGCAAAATTTAGTAACTTAGCAACCAAGTTAAAACATACATAAAATCTGAACGGGGATTTAAGGGGACAAGCAATCAATTAAAACTCGATTGAAACATCATATAGCTCAAATAAATATAAGACAACACATGGCAAATTGTGGTAATTATTAGTTATTGTGCGGCAAAAAATAAGTTTCTTAAGAAATTTTTTTTTAAATCTGTGATTTTCAAAGTATAACTGAGATAACATGCTATAACAAATTTATTTCACACATTGGTTTTTCTTATCTCTAAATACTCTAGAATAACATGTACTAATTTTTTGTTTCAAAAACGTAGATGTAATTGAAATATAACACAACGTTGATGTCACCGTTAATTACTTATTTATAATTTTTTTATTTTTTTATTTTATCTCAATATTCAAATGCTTAGAGTCCTGGTAACTAAGGGATTTAATATAAATAAATTATCAATAGATTTCTCCTAATATATGTAGATACTAAAATTAAATAGGTTTTCAAGATTAGACAACTAAAATTTTTCCCATTTTGTCCACCTACTGGCCCACTGTGGGCTGGCGATGGAGCTTTGTTCCGATAGGTCTACGTCTTGAGGATGTATTGGTTAATCTTAGGATGTACAATGAGTCCAACAGCGTGGCTGATGCGGGGAATTGCTTTCGCTGGTGTCGCCTTGCGTACCTGGACAGGGGTCGGTGGGTGCGGCGGGGCAGGATGGAGTAACTAAAATATGATTATTCTATAACTTATTTGGTCAACTCAACATTGATTATGTAATTGTATAATTAAAAGTATTTAGCAATTTTCAGCAATCCTAAGCCATATCCTTTGTCTCAATTCACTTTCTATCATTATGACTAGATCTTTATATTTAGAGTTCTATAATAAAAGATACAACTCTGACAAACAATGCCGGGGCTGAGATAAAAAACGATATACAAACGATTCGGAGAAAAGGACGACCTGGAAAGCAACACCGTAACAGGATAAAGATATCGATATATAACCAAGTGAAAAAAGATACAGAAACGGATGCTAAAGATGTCAAAGTCCTCATAAATAATGAGTTGATTACAAAAGGTACGTGAACGAGAACGGTATAAAAACAAAATTTGAAGAAACAATAGCATTTCTTACGGAAAATGCGTAGAGTTACTCCCTATTGAGGATGATTCTGACATTGATAATGTTTAAATAACCTTTTCTAATACACATGTCTTATAAATCACAGCCTTATGTAGTTTGAGTGTCACACTATAACATATCCTTTCCCCCTCCTCTTAAGTAGTGGAACACAATTAGCTTCGACTGCGAATCAATAGCGAAGCAGTAGCGAACCCACTTCCATTTCCACTGAGTGGGAATGGACACGAAGCATAGGCAACAACTTCTTTAGACTTGAATTTCTTACCCTAGGCTCTATGGACATTTTGTGGATACAACTCTTTGCACCCTTGCATAACTCTCAATTGACTATTCCGGGACGAACCACACGTGCAATTCCATTCCACAAAGAAGCCTTCATGCAATTAATCAAGTTCAAACAACTAGAACACAACACTGGCAACGCCAGATGAGGAGCATGGTCAACAACTTCTTTGGACATAAAGGACATAAAAGACTGAATAATCACCCTATACTCTTTGTAGCCTATTAGAAACCATCTTTTTGTACATCATCTGAAATTTTGATTTAATTTTTGAGGATGAACCGCACTAACAATTCCATACAACAAAAAACCTTACATACGGTTAA